>NC_043002.1:12382261-12422261 GCF_006345805.1 Octopus sinensis
TACATATATATATAGATATTTATATATATTATTTGCGTGTATGTTTGCGTTGTGGTGTGCATTTTATATATATATATGTGTGTATATTATGTATGCCACACACACACACACCCATATATATACACACATATATACATGTAGTATGTATGTATATAGAAATTGAAAGAGGAATATTCCCCCCTCTCGTTCACCTTGTTTCCCCTCTTTCTTTAATAACATTCTTCTCTCATACCTTAGCGCATACAAATGCACACTGCCATACACACACACACACACACACGCACACATATACATATATACATATATATATGTGTATGTATATTTATATTTATAGATGTGCATATATATGCATGCCTATATATGTGTGTGTGTGTGTGTTTATATATATTCATATATGCAAGTGTGTGTATGTGTGTGTGTGTGGTGTACATATCTTTACCAACTGTAATTGTGTACGCATCAGACATTTCGATCGAACCCTAGCCTAAAATCGATTAATTTCACGAGGATAAGCTGGTTATTAGATTATTTACTTTGTTAGCAGTAACACCGGGGAAGAGGCAGAGTGAGGGGAGATGGAAGAGTCTGAGAAACGCGTGGGGAGGAGTGGTGACACAGATGAGAGAGAGGGAGGGAGATGGAGGGAGAAGGAGAGAGAGAAGAATGCGATATGAGAGAAAGAGAAGCCGGAGACGAAATTAGATATTCGAGAGGGATAAGAGAGATAGACAGGATGAGAGTGTTGGGAGAGTGACGGTGGGAGATCGGAGAACGATAAGAGAGAGAGAGAGAGAGAGAGAGAGTAAGCACGGAGAGATGGGAGGGTAATAAATGAATGGCTTTAGAGAGTTGGAAGAGGGTAATGAGAATTTTAGAGAGGAGATGTATGGGGTAAAAGGAGAGGGTGATAGACAGGAATTATATAGGAGAGGGTTAGAAGAGCGATGGAAAGGAGACAGAAAGAGAGAGAGGTAGGAGGGAGTTGTGGGAGAGAGAATGAGACGGAGGACTAAGAGCGATATAAGGAAGTAAAATATAGAGTGAGAGAAGAGAGAGAGAGAGAGAGGATGAGAGAGAAAGAGAGAGAGAGAAATAGCTATACATACTTATATTGCAGAGAAAGTAAGAGAGAGAGAAAGAGACAAAGAGAGAGGGAGAGAATAAGAGAGAGAATGAGAGAGAGAGAATGAGAGAGAGAGAAAGAGACAAAGAAAGAGAGAGAAAAGAAAGGGGATGAGAGAGAGAGAGAGAGAGAGAGAGAGATATGAGGGTGTGTAGTAGATATGAGTGTCATAGTGTAAGTGTAGGATAGAAGTGATAGAGAAAGATGGGAAGAGAAAGAGAGTGAACAGACAGACAGAAGGGATGAGAGAAAGAGAGACAGAGGCAGAAGAGAGATAGAAAGACAGAGAATAAGAGATATGTAGATAAAGAGAGAGAGGGAGAGAGAGAAAGGGAGAGAGAGGGGGGAGACGGGAGAGAAAGGGAGAGAGAGAGAGCGAGAGAGAGAGAGCGAGAGAGATGAGAGTGTGTGGTAGATATGAGTGTCATAGTGTAAGTGTAGGATAGAAGTGTTAGGGAAAGATGGGAAGGGAGAGACAGGTAGAAAGAGAGACAGACAGAAGGGGGAAAGAAAGAGGTATAGAGAGAAAGAGGGACAGAGAGACAGAGACAGAAGGAGGGACAAAAAGACAGAGATAAAGATATAGGTACATACAAAGAGAGGTGGAGAGAGGGGAGAGAGAGTTGGAGAGAAAGAATCATAGAAATGTTAAAGAAGCGAGACTGAATATAAAGCGGGTGATAATTGCTCAGCAGAGAGGTTGGGAGAAAATGGGAGAGAGATTGGAGAGATAAGAGAGAGAGAGAGAGAGAGAGAGGAGATGGGAGAGGGGGAAATGAAAGAGAATAGAGGAAGAAGAAGAAGAACAAGAACAAGAACAAGAACAAGAAGTAGAACAAGAACAAGATGTGAAATCAAGGAGAATAGGAGAGAGAAAGTGAGAGAGAAAAGTGGCAGGATAAGTAAGATAGAAGAATAGAGAGAGAGAGAGAGAGAGAGAGACAGAGACAGACAGACGACAGACAGACAGACGGTAGATAGATAGCTAGATAGATAGATAGATAGATAGATAGGTAGACAGACAGACAGACAGACAGACAGACAGATAGATAGATAGATAGATAGATAGATAGATAGATAGATAGATAGATAGATAGATAGATAGATAGATAGATAGATAGGGAGAGAGTGATGAAAGTGGTAGATAGATAGATAGATAGATAGAGAGAGAGAGAGAGAGAGAGAGCGAGAGAGCATAATCGTTATGAGGTCGGACAATTCTTACCAATATCTCCATCGTTCTTCCCGTTTCGAGTTCAAATCTCGCCAAGGTCATCTTCGCCTTCCGGGTTGATAAAATGAAGTACCATTGAATTACTAGAATATATATAACCGACCTGCCCTATCCTCTCAAAAATTGCAGTACTCATACTTTGCATCAGACGAGAGTTCCATTCAGGATAATATTTTGATCTCGGCCACAAATAGGCCATGGGAAGCGAGTAACCGTTCATATGAATCCTAGGGGTCGAGAAAAACAAAATCTCCAATGTGGTTTTAGTTTGCATAGAGAGACGAATGTAGTGTAGGGGTTCATTTGGCTGACATTTATAATCGGTAGATGAACCTCATAGGGAGTGAATCCCTCGTGGGTGACTATTCTCGTATTGTGGAAAGACCATCGCATTCCAGGAAGTGTTTTATTTTTACTGATACGAGAAGTGGATTCTATTAAATATTTTAACATAGAAACCATTGCGTTTGGTATTGTTGTAACCTACTTTATCATCGTCATCATAATCATTATCATCGTCGTCATCGTCGTCGACGTCATCCTCTTTCCACTCCTGACCATCATCATCACCATAATCATCAGCAGCATCAGCAACAGCAGCATTACCATCAGCAGCAACATCTACAGGGACAGCATCATCACCGTCGTCGCCTTCATGAACATCGCCAACATCATCATCATCATCTTCATCATTATCACCAGCACAACAGTAAACTCAGCAATACTACCATCAAAACAGTTCGATTGCAATAGGGAAAGCTATATCTGTCTCCCCGTGGCCTAGTTGTGAGGGTGCAAATATTCATGGCCCCAAATCTTAAGCAAGCGACTTCATTTAGCGATGCTCGTCTCAACTCACTCGTAACAGCCCTCTCTTTCTGCAGCTGTCACATCCTCGATGCTAGAAGCGGCGAGAGAAAGAGTGAGTGTCTGACTATAACTACAAAGGCATCTAAAACCGTAAGCTAAAATTTGCCGCTAAGGTGTAAGCATACACACATACAAAAAACCACATACATGCATTAGCTGAATAATGACATACATACATACATACATACATATAAACAAAAATACCCTGTGGCTGATGTTGAAATTCTCTTGAAGGAGCCTTGGATTAGGGTGGAAACTGACTCTTTCTCAACTGGCAAGAAATTTTGAAATAAAATTGAACAATGGCATACAACAATATATAAACAGACCAGATATAATGATTTGGGATAGAGATGAGTAACTGTGCACAGTTGTGGAAATTAGCTGCTCAGTGGATGTTGACATAAAGCTGAAGATCAGTTAAAAAGAGAATACCTACGCTGAACTATTGAGAAATCTACAGTTACTCTATCCAGATTACAAGTTCAGGTTTATGCCTGTAACTATTGGGGCACTGGCATATGTAACACACTGCCTAAATACCAGTCTTGAGAAATTAGGCTTCTCAAAACCAGAAAGAAGAAAGCTAATTCGAAGACTACAGATCCAATTCATCACTGGAACTGTAAAAATCTGTAAATCTTTGCAGAAGTTTATAATTTAAATATATATGAGCAAGTCTAGATATGCAACTATATGCATAAGAATACATAAAACAAAACATACAAATCTTCACGTATACATACATACATACATACATACCATGTTGTTGATGTTAAAATTCCAATGAAGGAGCGTTGGATCTAGGCTAGAAACCGACTCTTTTTCTATTGGCACGAAATCTTGAAATGAAACTGAATAATTAGATACATACATACATACATACATACATACATACATACATAGTGGCTGCCCCTCGTTATCAAGTATGGTCATTGCACGAAGCTGAATCAATGTTGTTATCGTGCAATACCTGTGCAAGAAGATATTTTTTTAAAGTGAGGAAAGGCTGTGCACTGAGTCAATCCCACTCACTAAGCAACAGCAGCCATAATCCGAAAAGAAAAACAAGTCAACATCATCAGTAACCACTGAGCCGCAGGTTTTATGTCGGAGTTATCCCAGTTACCTGAGTTACCTTCCCCTAAAAGGATGCCCTAACAAAGGCTAGGATTCCTTCACTCCCAATGGTTCAACTGCGCGATCGGATATTCAGTCCGATTCTTGAGTCAACGGCCATCCAATAAACATACATACATACATACATACATACATACATACATACATACTTACATACATACATACATACATACATACATACATACATACATACATACTTACATACATACATACATACATACATACATACATACATACATACTTACATACATACATACATACATACATACAAACATACATACATACAAACATACATACATACATACATACATACATACATACTTACATACATACATACATACATACTTACATACATACATACATACATACATACATACATACATACATACATACATACATACTTACATACATACATACATACAAACATACATACATACATACATACATACATACAAACATACATACATACATACATACATACTTACATACATACATACATACATACTTACATACATACATACATACATACATACATACATACATACTTACATACATACATACATACATACATACATACTTACATACATACATACATACAAACATACATACATACATACATACATACAAACATACATACATACATACATACTTACATACATAGATACATACATACATGCATGCATCCATCCATACATACATACATACATACATACATACATACATACATACATATACTAGAGTATAAATTAGTATGTGTAGATGTGCAACTATATGTATGAGAATACATGCATAAAACAAAACATACAGATCTGTTCATATACATACATACATACATGCATACATACATAAACAGACCTAATAAAATGATTTGGAATAGGGAGAAGCTGCGTATAGTAGTGGAAATTAGCTGCCCAGCGGATGTTAACTTAGAACTGAAGATCAGTGGAAAAGACTACCTACGCTGAACTATTAAGAAATCTGCAGTTACTATTTACAGATTACAAATTCAGGTTAATACCTGTAATTATTGGGGACCTGGGATATGTAACATGCTGCCTAAATGACAATCTTGAGAAATTTGGCTTCTCAAAACCAGAAAAGAGAAAGCTGAAATTGAAAAATTCTATAAAATTTTCCATAAGTTTATCATTTAAGTATATAGGTGCATGTCTAGACATGCAACTATATGTATGAGAAGACTTACATAAAGAAAAACATACGAATCTACACACATACATGCATAGAAAAATATCTTGTTGATGTTAAAATTCCAATGAAGAGGCCTTGGATCTGGGTTAGAAACCGGCTCTTTGCCTGTTGGCAAGAATAATGACATACATACATAAGAATACATAAGAATAATGACATACATACATAATGCAAACACGCAAACGCATACACACGGACACATACACACATATATACATACATACACACATGCATACTTACAAAATGTTTAACCAATTGACAAATAAAGAAGTAAAATAAAACCAGCGCGTGTGTTTATTACAAGAATAATGACACTCCCTGAGAATGAGAGGATAAAGGGAGAGTTCTACAACTTTGAAGTGTTATATATAATATTCTATTGCAAGACTGTTTTATGAGGCTTATTTTGGGGTTAATGCATGAGAGGTTATGAGCAAAGGAGAAAAGTTCTATGAGGTTATTACAAATCTAACGTTCACCCTCAAGGTGTCACATAAAATTGTTATCGGCCGGTTAAGCATCGAATGCATGTATGACAGCGAGCAAGCAAATACCGTTTCTAAAATGCTTCTGGAATGCAATCGTCAGAGCAAATATGAATGTTTATACTCGTAAATTATACAGTGAGGGCATGTTTGGAAATGGCGACTATTCCTGTTGTGTTTATGGCGAAATTGTTAAAGTCCTGTATATTTGACTTCAAAGCAATAACCATAAGTAGAAATCAGTTTGTTTAAAGACAAATTGGCTAAAAGCAATGCCCAGAGCAAAATATTTAGAATATTATTGGGCAAAGATTTCCAGCAGTAGGATTCAGAAATAAACGAAGTAAGCATTCGGAAAATTCCGCGCCGGCGTGGATCTGTGGGAAGAAGTTTGCTTCCCAACAATAGAGTTCGGGTTCAGAACCACACCGCGGCACCTTGGGGAAGTACCGTCTACGTCTACTATGGGCTTGGGGCGAATAAAGCCTTGTGAGTAGATTTTGTACACAGAAACTAAAAATGCATGTCGTATATATATATATATATATATATATATATATATATATATATATATATATATAGTAGAAATATCTTACAAAAAGAAAATATTAAGTAATGTAAGGGTAAAATATGAAAAATCAACGAAAATAACATTGTAAATAAAGAAAGGTTTTTTATGACACGTAACGACAAATATATACATTTAGATTGACTGAGGTAGTAATAAAAGTCATTATATATATATATAATATATATATTATATATACATACATAATAATAAAATATTAAGAATTCTGGATTCTGGAGAGAATCGGGTACTTCATTGGTGTGCACCGGGTTGAGTTGATTTAATCTGTAAGCACCATCTTTAGTAGGATCAATATACTAGGTGCTAAAGAAGTAATCGAAAGGAATACACGAGCCTTCAGACTTCCTATATATATATATATATATATATATAGTTCAAATTTACAGAGAACAAAAGACAAAAAAAAGCAGGGAACAACAAGCAGGTGTATAAATTTAACGCTTAGGAAGAATGGGAAAATCTTGGATGTTTCGAGCCTATGCTCTTTAACTGAAAGTATGGAGAGGCAGTAAAAATGGAGAGAAAAAGAAAAAAAAACCAAAACGCAAACAAACCGTAGAGCGAAAAATTGTGTGGGGATTATCGATTCAACCTGTATACATAATCCAGTACGCTATCAATCCTGTTTGATAATAACAGTGGTTTTCAATGGATAACTTGAAGGACGGAAAACAAATGGCGTATGGTGTCAGAAAGAGTCAACGGCCATTCGGAAGTTGGGAATAAAAGACACCTAGACTCTGTCTTTACATCTCACCAGGATATATATATATATATAGTGAGGGCGCGTGGCTTAGTGGTTAGGGCATTCGGCTCATGATCGTAAGGTTGTGAGTTCGATTCCCGGCGACGCGTTGTGTCCTTGAGCAAGACACTTTATTTCACGTTGCTCCAGTCCACTCAGCTGGCAAAAATGAGTTGTACTTGTATTTCAAAGGGTCAGCCTTGTCACTCTCTGTGTCACGCTGATTATCCCCGAGAACTACGTTAAGGGTACACGTGTCTGTGGAATGCTCAGCCATTTGCACGTTAATTTCACGAGCAAGCTGTTCCGTGATCGTATCAGCTGGGACCCTCGTCGTCGTAACCGGCGGAGTCTTTAATATATATATATCACTTCAACATTTAAGTTTACCTTGTGTCAAAATATTTTCGTCGCTTTGAAACAGCAAGCTTTTTACTGACAAAATGTAGCCCGAAATTTTGTCGGTGAACAGTTCGCGGTTTCAAAGCGATGAAAATATTTTGATACATATCAAATTTAAATGTTGAAGTGAATCTAATGTTTTTTTAATGGTTTATTAACACCTTCCACGCTACAATTGTATATCTATATATCTACATCTATATCTACATCTATATCTATATCTATATATAGATTTTATTGACTCTAGATTGCCAGGCTTTTACAGGTCCGGACTGGACAAGCTGCCGCTGAAATGGCAAAAGGGTATGACAATATGGGTACAAACTTTGATGAATAAAACTATTCCTGGTATTTATAAAACATTAGCAAACTTTTTTCTTTTCTACAAATTTCATTTTTGACGACCTAATATATCTACCTTTTCACTCTCTCCCCCTCTCTCTCTTTAAAAAAAAAATATATGTATGTATGTGTGTGCGCGCGTATGTGTGTGTATAGACAGAATGTCTGATTTATTGAGAGACAGACAGACAGACAGACAGACAGAGTTAGATATAGATGGATAGATATTTTGATAGGCATAGATATAAAACAATTTCATATTAAACCGTAGAATTATTCTGTTCTACTCTATGTACAACGCCCGAAATTTTAGAGGCGGGACCCAGTCGATTAGATCGACTCCAGTACGCAACTGGTACTTAATTTATCGACCCCGAAGGGATGAAAGGTCTTTAGCATTGTACACGCTTATTAAAAAAGTATACACGGAAAGGTTTCACAGTAACTTCAATGTAAAATAATAACACAGATACACAAACACACGCAAACACGCAAACATACACATACACAGACAGACACACACATATATATACACACACACACAGATATATATATATATGTATATATATATAGGCGCAGGGGTGACTGTTTGGTAAGTAACTTCCTTACCAACCACATGGTTCTGCGTTCAGTCCCACTACGTGGCAACTTGGGCAAATGCCTTCTACTATAGCCTCATGATAGATGGAAACTGAAAGAAGCCCGTCTATATATGTATCTATATGTATGTGTGCATCTCTGTCCCACCGCTCCAACATGCTGGTGTGTTTACATCCCCGTAACTTAATGGTTCGGCAAAGAGACCGATACAGTAAATACTAGGCTTACAAAGAGTAAGGCCTGGGGTCAATTTGCTCGACTAAAAGCAGTGCTCCAGCATGGCTGCAGTCAAATGACTGAAGCAATAGAAGAATAAAACAATATATAATATATAATATATGTATACATATATATATGTATATATATGTATATATATATATATTATTTATATTATATATATATATATATATATATATATATATATATATATATATATATATATATATAGATAAATTAATACCAGGCATGTTTGAGGACTGCCTAACAAAATAGGAGAAGTCCTCACCAACCTTGAACAGCACAACAGTGTATTCTTCATGGGAGACTTTAACCTCCCCAATGTGGAATGGCCTGGGGGCAGATGCTCCAGGGATGACACACCATCAGCCACACAGTTGTGTCCCAGTCATCCATCTCACAAATACCTCTTTCATGGAGCAAATAGTTCTGCAACCAACAAGGCAGATAATATACTGGATCTCTGCTTTACAAACATATGGATATTATCCATAATGTTAATGTGATGCCGACAATGATCTCGGATCACAACATAATAGAGCTGTCTATGTATGGAACAAAAGCCCCCGCAGACACACAGCCTACGAAGCACCCACCATCTCTCCAACTTAAACTTTCATAAGCCAACTGGAAGTCGATTGAGAAAGAGATCCTCAAACAGGATTGGCCTGAATGTCTCTCCACACCGGACATAAACATGAAACACACACACTTCATGTCCATAATACAGCCATATGTGACAAATATGTCCAATGTGCAGGCCAGCACACACAAGAATAAAAACAGGATCCCTAGAGAAAGGAGGATTCTTATGAACGACGGACAAGGATTGCAAACCGCCTGAGCAAGCACACCAAAAGTGGTGAGAAGTCTCGGCTCGAAAGAATGCTAATGGAAACTGAGAAAAGTCTACACATCAGCCATGAAAGGAGAGAGCCGATAAAGAAGCTTGGGTAATAGAAAATATAAAATCAAACCCTAAAGCTTTCTTTAAGTTTGCCAAAGAGACAGCCACAGTGCACCAGAGAATAGGACCTCTCTTCCAAAAAGATGGCTCTCTCACAGGAAATCCCACGAGGATAAGTGAATACTGAACGAACAGTTCCAAAGTGTGTTCACTACACCTCTAGGACACGGCAAGTAACAACCCAGAAGAATTCTTTGCCACTTTACCAGCGGCCAAAGAGACAAAAATTGAGTACATCAACATCGAAGAAGATGATATCACACTAGCCATTGATGAGATTGACACAAACTCAGCTGCTGGACCTGATGGATTCCCAGCGATCCTTCTCAAATCGTGCAAACGAGCCCTTGCAAAACCGCTACAAGCTTCTTTTTCAGAGCTTTCTTGCAAGTGGTAAGCTCCCAGTCAAACTGAAAAGAGGGGGTAATATGCCCTATCCATAAGGGAGGTAGCAGAGCAGATGCTAAAAATTATAGGCCTATCTCTCTGACCTCACACATCAGCAAGTCATGGAACGAATAGTCCGTAGAAACTAATCATGTTCCTTGAAGAAAATGACTTACTGTCTGACACCCAGCATGGATTTCGACCAGGTAGAGGCTGCCTAACACAGCTCCTGCAGCACTATGACTGGGTGTTGAAACAGCTACTAAATGGCTCAAATGTGGATGTGATATATCTTGACTTTGCAAAGGCCTTTGATAAAGTCGACCATGGTATGATCTGTCATAAACTGCGTGGTCTCGGCATAGGCGGAAACTTGGAGAGTGGCTGCACAACTTCCTAAAAGACAGAAAACAGGCAGTTGTGAGCAATGGAGCCCCTCCAGGGAAACGCAAATACAAGCGGTGTCCCACAGGGCACTGTCTTGGGGCCACTGATGTTCATAGTGGCCCTTTCAGACATGCCTTCAGTTGCTACGATGACCACCCTTGCTAGCTATGCAGATGACACAAAGGTCTCCCACGCAATACAGAACCCTGAAAATATTGCGCATCTGCAACATGAGCTGACACAATATACAGGTGGGCTGAGGACAACAACATGCAGTTTAATGCAGGTAAGTTCCAGGCCCTGCGCTACTGGCACACAAAGGTAAATGACGTGAAGACTGGATACACTGGCCCAGGAAGAATTGCAATCCCTGAGTCAAAATCAGTGCGTGACCTGGGCATTGACATGAGCAATGATGCATCTTTCCAAATGCATATTGCTAATCTGGTGATAAAATGCAGACGGCTAGCTGGATGGATTCTCCGAACTTTCAGAACAAGAGAGAAGGAGACACTGATGGTCCTATGGAAAACATTTGTCCTCAGCCGCTTGGACTACTGCTCCCAACTTGGTCACCACACAATATAAAAAAACATCAGAACTCGAAGCAACTCAGAGAAGCTACACAAAGAAAATCGTCTCAATGCAAATGTCAGCTACTGGGAAAGACTGAAGGTATTAAACCTCTTCTCCCTGGAGCGGAGGCGGGAGAGATATGCAGTAATAAACAATCTGGAAAATCCTGGAGGTCTTATCCCAAACTTGGCATTCAAAGTTACTCCAACCGCAGAACGGGGCGCCGCTGCGTGGTGCCAAGGATTCCAATATCACCATCAAAATACAGGTCCAGATACTGCAACAGCTTGGTTTTCAGAGGACCACAGCTTTTCACAACATCCTCCCTAAATGCCTGAGAGACTTACATGGTGTGGATGTGGGTTCTTTAAAACTAAACTGGATCTCTTCTTGTTGGAAGTCCCAGATGAACCTACCTCACGACAGGAGACGCGGATGCGGGCAGCAGCATCGAACTCCCTTGTTGATCAAGTGCCACGTATCAGAGGTGGATTCACAAACTAGTGTGGCTCATTCAGCGGTGGTGCCCCAGCATGGCCGCGGCCTTCGGGCTAAAACATTTTTAAGGATTTAAGGATATATATATATGTATTATATGTTACATATATATATGTATATATATGTTATATATATATATATTATTTATATATATATATATATATATATATATATATATATATATATATATATATCTATATATATATATATATATATATATATATATATAATATACATATATTATATTAAAGATGTACAGCTATACATGCTACATATATATTGGTGGGTTAAGCCTTTTTTTACATCAATATTTTTTCCATTATATTTATAGATTATTTCATTATACTTTATATCCTATATATTAATCCATATAATCTTGCTTTCCTTCCTTCTTTCTTTCTTTTCTCTCTCTCTCTCTCTCTCTCTATCTTTCTCTTCGTCTCTTCTTTAAACATCACTTCGATTTCAGCTTCCTTTGTAAGCTATCAATGAATCATATAATATCCAGTTTATCTGATTGAAGATTGTTTTGTATATATGTACGTAGATATATATGTGTGTATGTATCTCTCTCTCTCTCTCTCTCTATATATATATATATATATATATATATATATATGAATATATGTATTCATGTCTGTCTACATATTTGTATGTGTACATATATCCATGTGAGTGTGTGTGTGCGTGCGCGAGTTTATATGTATATGTGAATCTGACGTTTGAGCACGTTTTTATTGTTTTTTTCTGTTTTGTATCTATCATTTTTAATTTTTCATATTTTATTAGCATTATACATATATAAATATGTGTGTGTATACATATAAATGCGTATACATATTTATATATGCACACACATAATATATATATATATGTATTGTATATGTATTATATATATATACATATATATATATATAACATATATATTCATATGTGTATACATATACACATATGGATATATATGTTATATATATATGTATATATATATATACGTATATGTACATATATATACATATATATATAACATATATATACATATGTATATACATACATACAGACATATATATATATGCATACACAAAATATAAATATATATATATGCTTATATGCCTATATGCTTGTATGTATATATGTATATATATATATATATATATATATGTGTGTGTGTGTATGTGTGCATGTAAATATTATGTATGTGTGTGAGTATGTTTGTATGTTTGTAATTTACTATATCTTTGTGCCTCGATAGCAATATCCTAGAATCTTCCTGCAGGAAATATCAGCCAACAAACAACAAAATTAACACAGGCTTTTTGTCTTGCATTTATTCACTATTTTTATTGTTGTTGTTGTTGTTGTATACTTATTGTTCTTTTTGTTCTTTTTCCTTGTGTTGTTTTTCTTTTTGTTTCCTATATATTCTCTGATTATTTTATGCATGTATGTATCCATATATATGTTTGTGTGTATGTTAGCATTTACTTATTTTTACGCATGTATGTGAGGTTGTTCGTATATTCTATGGTTTTATACATGTAAATATGTATGCGTCTTTATATATATATATATGTATGTGTGTTTGTGTGTGCGTGTGTACATTTAATCACTTATCTATATATGTATACATGTGTGAGTCTCGTCTGTGTTTACCGTTTGATATATATATTGATATATATTTATATATGTGTGTGTCTGTATGTATGTATGCGTGTGTCTAATATGCATACATATGTCTGTATTATATATATATATATATTTATGTTTGTGTATATGTTTATGTATATCTCTTTATATAATATATATATACATATATTTCATTTTCTTATTTTGTAGGCGTTTTTTATCTTAAGAAACAAGATGAAAACGATAGGGTGAAGAAGAAAAAAAAAAGAACATTTACCTCAGTAGGAGAAAAGATATTTACTTAAGACTTCAGAATAAAAAATAAAAAAAAACAAAGAACAAAAAATATATAGAAAAACAAAATTTGAAAATGACAAAGAAAAACTTCCAACGACCAAAATCAAAAATAACATAAAATATTGATGTATCCTTTATTTTATTTTTTAGTTGTCTTAGCTGAGGAATTTTTATTGATTATTTTGGTTTCTTTGATTCGTTCTTGAGGTGATATACGTTGCTCATATGCAGTGCTGTCCTTTTAAACCGGAGGCTAAAGAGCGAAAGCGCTCACGAAATCGCACAGCATTCACACCGTAAAGAGTACGACATATATAAGCATAACTATAAATTACAAAATTATATGTCAACGACAGACAAAAGCAGGCACAAATCATCTTAGACAAATAATTATATATAGATCATTTATTTATTGCCTGTGGTGGTTCCACACATACATACGTGCAAAAAGATCGTATACATAATCCTTACAAACAAAACTTTTCAGACTGTACATATACAATAATACAAAGGAGTTGGGGTATGTAACAGAGCATGAAAATATCAAAATTTTAAATACCAAACAAAAATACTAGCAGATAGATAGATGTCTCAATGTGGAAGTTGTGGGGCATGATGTCTCCTGATTCAAAGTGGGTTCTCTTCTATCTACGATGTTGAAGTCTTTATTTCGTTGTCAAAATATATATTCGTGGCTTCTTTTTTATAAATATTTTCATGGACATTGCTCTGATGAACTTTCTTGTCTGCCAGCCTGTGTCAGTACCTTCTGATGAACTTTCTTGTCTGCCACCCTGTGTCAGTACCTTCTGATGAACTTTCTTGTCTGCCAGCCTGTGTCAGTACCTTCTGATGAACTTTCTTGTCTGCCAGCCTGTGTCAGTACCTTCTGATGAACTTTCTTGTCTGCCACCCTGTGTCAGTACCTTCTGATGAACTTTCTTGTCTGCCACCCTGTGTCAGTACCTTCTGATGAACTTTCTTGTCTGCCACCCTGTGTCAGTACCTTCTGATGAACTTTCTTGTCTGCCAGCGTGTCAGTACCTTCTGATGAACTTTCTTGTCTGCCAGCCTGTGTCAGTACCTTCTGATGAACTTTCTTGTCTGCCACCCTGTGTCAGTACCTTCTGATGAACTTTCTTGTCTGCCACCCTGTGTCAGTACCTTCTGATGAACTTTCTTGTCTGCCAGCCTGTGTCAGTACCTTCTGATGAACTTTCTTGTCTGCCACCCTGTGTCAGTACCTTCTGATGAACTTTCTTGTCTGCCACCCTGTGTCAGTACCTTCTGATGAACTTTCTTGTCTGCCAGCCTGTGTCAGTACTCATCTCTTCTCAGATGCATAGAGTCCGTCTGTTGAGCTACATGTTAGTCACAAGTCCTTTTTATTCTCATAGCTTTTTTTTTCTCGAACGGCTGCCCTTGCAGTCATTGCCATTGCTTTCTTTTCCTCTGGAATATTAAATTCAGTCGTTTAAATCTTCTTTTAATCGACATCTCTTGAATTTGTAGTCTCTTTCTCGTTTTAACGATCTATCTTGCTCCAGTTACCTCAAATATCGTTTGGAATAAAACCGTTAATGTAAAAAAGCCTCCATCTCTAATTCGTACCACTTTCGCCACTTGCAGATATCTCGTATTCTATTTGCTAGAGGATTGTGAATTATTTGGAGAACACCTACCTCTCCTCTCATGCACCGCCTCAGGCCAACAGCTTGGTCAAATGATAAAGTCTTCCTTCTTGTACTGTTCTTTTTTCTGTGTAGAAATCGAAGAGGAGGTTTTTGCTCCCAAATTTGCAACATTTAAATTTTCTTTTTTGCTCCACAAATTTTAGGTTTCATACTTCGATAAAATATCCTTCAGGGGGAGGTTTATGATGCTAGAAAGGTCCTTAGTATTTGGATATATACTCTGATCCCAATGAAATGCTGTTGTAGATTCATTTTCCTTGCGGTCATAATATCTCTTTACGCATTTTTGCGATAGTCACGAACGGGGAAGACCCTTTGACATAATTTTGGTGCGGTATTTCTTCGTCCCATCTTATGACGTATCAACTGTGTGAAGATACACACACACAATAGTCTATATTTTTGCTGTATCTTCCGTTCTCGTTCTTCTCTTACTCTTGTATTCCCAGCACCATATCTTTCTCCGTTATTTTGGCTTCACAAGAAGGCGCGTGGCCTAGTGGTTAGCTTGCGCTCACGATTGCAAGGTTACGGTTTCAATTTCCGAACCGGGAGGTGCATTGTACTTACTATTTATTTTATGATAGTTCAAATGTCCTTCGATTTCTCTAATGAATAAACATTTCCCCATAGATCATAATTTCCACTAATCCAATAAAGTAGTGTCGAGATGATACAGAGCTGTTGGGATATATTCACAATTGATATATCCGTAGTATGTAAAAAAAGGTACTCTCACGAAAATGCTCAAACCTTATAATCTCAATGCTATTACCATTCCGTTAATACTTAACTTGAATGTTAATCCAGTTAAAGAAGTATCGCGTACTTACTGGCGCTCCGTCATTTCCGACAATGAGGGTCCCAGTTGATCTGATCAACGGAACATCCAGCTCGTGAAATTAATGTGCAAGAGGCTGAGCACGCGTTCTCTTAATGTAGTTCTCAGGGAGATTCACGTGACGTAGAATGGTACAAGGCTAGACCATTGAATTTACAGGTACAACCCATTTTTGCCAACTGAGTGGATGTGAAATATTGAGTCTTGGGAACATTTCAAAGGAGAACAATATCGATGTAAAAATTCAATAAGCCCGACTGAAACCTAACCGATCAGATCTAAGAAGGACCCGTTCCCTCTCCCCTATCTCTTTCTCTCTTTCTCCTTTCACTAACTATTTTGGGTGTCTAAAGGACCAAGGCCTTGACAGTTTCAAGATCAAATGGTCAAATTAACGAGGCCGTATCTTATTTAGATAAAATGATACAAATAACTTACCCACTCCTCAAGAAGCGCATTATACTGAACTAGCTTCTAAATTTGTTAAAACCAAAGCTGGAACTAATAGCATCCTTCGTCCTTTTATCCCTATATTTGGTAAATGAATGACATCTTATGAATATCAATGTTGCCAACTGCGACATTATTCTTCAAAGTCTTTTTTCGTCACAATCCGTTATATTCTGAAGTATTTACAAATACCTGTTCAGGTATTCTCGAAACTCACGTGTGTTTATTGTTACCAATGTTTTTCTTATTCTTTCGTATGTTTCATCATGCCAGTGTCAATGCAGCAGAAGACCGAACTTTTAACGTTCAACTTTTATTTTGTGTTTTGATTCTCGCTTCAATATTATTTCATCTTCTCAGAAGCCTAGTCTCCAGCCACACCGACAACTGAATCGTAAAATATAAACCACTCACACACACACACACACACACACACACACACAACACACACACACACACCACACACCACACACATACTCACACACACGCACACCACACAGATGTATATTTATATGTACTTATGCACCAGTGCAACGCATATTCATCCGTGTATATATATATATGCATGTATGTATATAAATACGTATATGGAGTTTGTATTCGCATTGACGCGTGTACAGATACGGCTGCACATATATGCATATTCACCTATATATATACATATATATATATATATACGTATACATATAAGTGGCTGTATTCGCTTGATGCGTGTACAGATATATCTGCACATATATGTATATTCACTTATACGTATATATGTGTGCTTGTGTATCTATATATGTATACATATTTATATATATATATATATAAGTTTCAGCTCAGAGCTGCGGCCATGACATACATACATACATACATACATACATACATACATACATACATACATACATACATACATACATACATACATACATACATACATACATACATACATGCATACATACATGCATACATACATACATGTATATATATATATGTATATATGCATATACACGATCATGCCTACCACCCAGGAGATATTGAACAAATATGTTTTGTGTATAAATATGCAATTATGCATCTCATCGTATTATATTGATGCCAGCATTGCACATCAAATTTTCTCTTATTTTCTTTTCTCTCCCTTATTCTTTCACTTCATTCCATTTCTCCGACTTAATATCCCATCTGTTAACACCCCTAAGGTCTCAACGCCCCTTACTCTTATCAATCTCTCGAATACTTTGCTTTAATATATGCATTTCTCTTCTCTTTCCTATCTCTACCTACATCCCAGCTCCTTTCAGCCAAGTCGTTACGCGCATTTATCCCATTTGCATTCTATACCCTCTCTTCTTCTCCTCTATTCTTCTTCGCTCTTCCTTTAGCTTGCTGCCTCCTCTCCTTTCCATTATCAATTATCACTCTCCTTTTTACTCGTAGTCTTATATATATATATATATATATATATATTTATATTTATATTTATATGCACTTTTTATATGTAATTTTCAAAATGCGCCTTTATACGATTTTATATGATTTTATATGTTGTTTAAAGGATGAATACCTGTGCGTTTGTTTGTGTACGTAATTCAATGTCACCCGTATACGTCAGCGCCAACGCTTGTAAACTTTAGCCATTGTGTATATGAGTGCATGCAAGTGTACATAATGGCTAAACTGCATATATATATAGGATAAGTATAAATACGTGTTTGTGTGTGCTTGCGTAAGGTTGCATACACATGGGTATTTGAGTGTCATTGTGTATATATGCATTATGTTATACGCTTGTATGCATGTACACAGAGAATAAGTACGTCCACGCTGAGTTTGCATATATAAAAATAAGCAAACGACATCGACTTTCTCTTTAGAAACATGATATAGCACTTGGTGATGCTTAAAGAGTAATATATATGTATCCGAGTGTGTATGTTTGTATGTATATTTGTGTTTGTATATAGTATAGCGTCTGTGCAAATACATTATACACACATTAAGACACACATACTCACACATCTGTATATATTATTGGGTAGAGATTGATACATAGATACATATATCTATATACGTATGTATGTTTATAGACACTCATTCGCACATATTATCTTTACTTTTATCTTTTACTTGTTTCAGTCATTGAACTCCGGCCATTCTGAAGGGTTTCAGTGAAATGAAATCGACCCCAGTAATTGTATTTTTAAGCCTCGTATTTATTCTCTCTGTGTCCATGGATATGGCAGGATTTCCTAGACGCTGAAATTGTTGCTATAGATGCGCCTCTTCCTTTTCTGTTTTTCTTTTCTCTTTGTTTTTTGTAAGCCAGCATCTGCGAGTGCGATAGTTCTACAAGGTCAACGTTTTCGGATGGGCTGGGTGAAAAGATTGGCGCAGTGCTTAGAGGTTACATACAACAAGAGTGATGAGTAAGAACTGACAAGGATAAGACGAATGTCAAACTAGATAAGATAAGAGCCCAGCCTGCCTTGAGGACCATAGGTCAAGCCAACCTATGCTTGTCTTGTTTATTTCATTTGTTACACAGGAGATATTTCCCTGGTGTCCATACATCATAAATTATATACAATCCCATTATTTTTCTCTCTAATAGAGTAATTTGAGACTTATAAAAAGAAAGGTTCATAATGCTCAGAATGTATAAAACAAGAGCTAACTAAAAGTCTGAGAACATACATGGACATTTTGGAGAAATTTATGAAAAGGCTTTGGACATGCGAACGGCTAACTGCCGCATAAAGGGCAGAGAGAGCGAGAGAAGACAGTACGTATGTGGGCAACATAGTGGAGTATGTCTGTGAATGAGTTATACCAAAATGTCTGAGAACTTCTAATGGATATAGACGAGGATGCACCATCTCACATACCAGGGTTCACTCCATTGCGGTTCATATCTAATCTTTGTAAGATATGAATAACTGCTGGGGATGGTCTTCATTGCGGAAATGAAAAAAAAAAAAGAAAAGAAAAAGACTGCTTTATGTATTGACGTAAATGTTTTACTTCCGCTGTCTTCAAACCAATACTCAGGTTTAAATCATCTTGTTTATAGAATTTTCACGTGTTGAGCGTTAACATAGTACAATGAACTCTACCAGAATTTAGTTCCTACAAGGAGCTAGGCTCTCTGCAATGTGGAATATTTAGGACAATGATTTTCAACCAATTTCTTACTTATAGAACCATTAAATACCCATTTTACGCTGGTTAACCTCAAAAGACATTTTATCTTTATAAACTTATATTAATAGGAACTGTATTAAAAATTCTTAAAATAATTTATTTATAGTAGAGTATGATCAATTTATTGTACGTGAACTTTAGTAATACAATCTTATATGGGCCCTCATGAGCCATGTGGACGCCGGTTGAGAACCGCTGTTGAGGACCAATATTTAATTTTTTATTGTGAACAGAATACAGGGATTAGCACCACATTGGTGTTTTTTTTTTATTACAGTAACGCCTGACTTTATTGTTTAATATTTAGTATCTTGGTCGTGAACGTAATATAGTGTACTATACAAATTTGCATCAGCTTCTTACTACTAGGTGAACTTATCCGTTGAATGTGCAGATTTTTTTCTTTTCTCTTGTTTTTGCTAAATGAAACCAACTACGATAACTCTACTAGACTAATGGTTAAGCAGTAACCCCGTCTACCATCAGGTCTCATATCAGCTACCAAATCTAGGTAAATATAAATGTGTGTGGGGTGTGTGTGTGTGTGGGTATATATACTCTTTTTTACTTGTTTCAGTCACTTGACTGCGGCCATACTAGAGCACCACTTTTAGTCAAACAAATCAACCCCGAGGACTTATTATTTGTAAGCTTAATAATTATTCAATTGGTCTCTTTTGCCGAAGCACTAAGTTACGGGGTCGTATACACACCAGCATCGGTTGTCAAGCGATGTGGGGTGGGACAAACATAAACACACATACATACATACATATACATACATACATACATACATACATACATACATACATACATACATACATACATATATATATACGACGGGCTTCATTTCCGTTTCCGTCTACCAAATATACTCAGGAGGCTTTGGTCAGCCCAAATCTATGGTAGAAGACACTTGCCCAAGGTGTTACGCAGTGGGACTGAACCAAGAACCATGTGGTTGGTAAGAAAGCTTCTTTCTACACAACCTATATATATATTCTCTTATTTGCTTCAGTAATTTGGATGAGGCCATGCTGGAGCACCACATTTAGTCGAACCAGTCAACCCTAGGGCTTGTTCTTTGTAAACCTAGTATCTATTTTATCATTCTCCTTTACCGAACCGCTAATTTATGGTGATGTAAACACACCTGCATCGGTTGTCAAGCAATTTTTCAAGTTGTCAAGCACATTTTCAGTTTCCGTCCACCAAATCCACTCACAAAGCTTTAGTCGGCCCGAGGGTATGGTAGAAGACACTTGCCCTAGGTGCCACGCAGTGGGACTGAACCCAGAACCATGTGGTTGCTAAGCAAGCCACTCACCACACATCCAGACTTGCGCCTATGTATACATACATGTATATATATATATATATATATATATGTGTGTGTGTGTGTGTGTGTATGTATATACTTACTTGGAAAATGATGCATGTAACGATATTGAGGAAGTAGAATCGATAACAATGTCAGCTTCACAAGCAACAACAGCAATAGCAACAACACTAATAACAGCAGCCGCCGCTGAAAACTAAACAACCGCAGCAAGCATAACAGCAACGACATTTACCTAAGAAGCACAGTATGAAATATGAGGTAAATACCGGACACACAAACATCAATAGCAGAATCAAGAGCAACGGCAAAAAGCCAGGAAAACAAGGGAATTTTTACGCTGGGTGGGAGCTGCACGACATGCTAGAAATAGCAACCAATTCCCTTTCAATTCAACAGTGATTTTTGTAGGAACATTGGAAGGATGTATTAGATAATGGAGTCCTAGATAGACTATAGCTGCAAGAAAAGAAAAAAAATGACAGTCAGATGATCACAGCTGGAGCGTCTTTGATCAAAGGTACATTGCTGGATCCAGTCTGATCTGGAGTTAAACAACCGAAATAATAAAACCAATAACATTACAAGACAACAATAATAATGTAAACTACAACAGCAGTAAAAACAAACAAAAACCCACAGCAGCAGTGAAAAAGCAAAAACAAAAAAAAAAATGAAAACTAGCTACTGCAGCAGCACCGGTAGAAGCAACAGCAGGAGTAGCAACAGCAGCCACAGCAGCAGCAGTCGGTGCAATTAAGAATGTTAAGTGCATTAATGTGGATTGTAGGTGAAGTAAAGTGGAAAGATAACAGTCAAAGACTGTCTCTATCTGATTGCTAACATCACACCTGAATGTTGTTGTATCATTTCTATTGTCAGTGACTAAAACTATTAGATCGGCAGCTACCAGGAACACGACCGACTATTATTTCATTGTTAGCTTCACGGTAGATTTACTAGAGCAGTATAGGGGTCGGTAGTGATGGTCGTGTGTGGTGGTGATACTAGAGAAAGTGATGGTGGTGGTGGTGCTGGTAATGGTGTGGCAATTGGGCAACAGTGGGGTTGTATTCTTGCTAACTGCTAATTAGTCACCAGGTATAATTTAGATAACAGAGTCGCTACGGTCGACAAGACAGACAATTGATATCTGCGCACAAGTGATACATTGTGGTGGTCCTCGACAAGGGACTTCATTTAGTTTCGTTTATTCCACCTGGGAAACTTGCAGATGGAGACATCGATAGCATATCAGTCTTACAAGTCTAACGGTCTAAGGTTCGTATCCAGCGCCGTCAGCTCTAATCTCTATTCATGGTCAAGACCAATAACTGTTGCTGCTGCATTCCACTTAACCAGATATTTGCAGGATACACACTTGTACATTCTTTATTGAAACGAAGAAGTATTCAGACTTATTAGAGAATTTATCGATGATTGACATGTATAACAGATTCAGTTGAATTTATGTCTCATCCACTTCGATCTCTTGTGATTGAGACAAATGATGTGGGATATCTGAATCAGTGGCCTTCAGTCGAGGCCATATTGTCTGTGTTTAATCATTTTGTATCGCGGCTGCTTAAAAATATTTATTCACATTTTGATTATGGAATACGAATATCATAAACACCAGTTTCTTTTCCTCAAGTAAACCACTCGTTTACATGCGGCTCATATTTTGGTATTCTATTTTATTCACAGATTTTAAAATTGATTATTTGCACAGAAATTATAAGCAGAATTGCAGTAAAACAGAACCGCAGTTACCAAATTGCAGTTGGTATGACGAATATTTTGACGCTAAATAATAAATATTTAAGGGAAGTTCACACTCTTCGTGTGTTTTTGAATAGTTGGTATATATATCTTCTGTGAAGGCGCATAGCTTAGTGCTTAGAGCTTACGACCGTGAGGTTGTGAGTTCGATTCTCGGACCGGGCTTCGTGTTGTGTTCTTGAACAAGACACTTTATTTCACGTTGCTCCGGTTACCTGAGCTGTAGAAATGAGTTGCGACATCACTGGTGCCAAGCTGTATCGGCCTTTGCCTTTCACTTGGATAACATCAGTGGTATGGAGAGAGGGCCGGTATGCATGGGCGACTGCTGGTCTTCCATAAACAACCTTGTCCGGACTTGTGCCTTGGAGGGTAACTTTCTAGGTGCAATCCCATGGTCATTCATGACCGAAGTTCAGAGTCTCCTCCTCCTCCTCCTGTATATATCTTCTATGCTGTAATTGCTTTAGTTTCAACACTGAAGCTCAGATCGAAACACTTCCCTGGCAAATACGCTTCCGAAATATATAAACTCATACCCATATATATTCAGTCAAGTGAGAAATAAGGTTTGAGGGACTAACTAGAGCGAATTTCCGGAGGTTGTAACAAGAAAACAACACACAGGGTTCGTTGTTTTTACAACCCTTAAATATCTGATTATCCCTGCATCCCAAGCTGATGAGGTGTAGCAGATGTAGGACATTTATTAACAGATACATTAGATTGTGAATGGCCCCACCCTCGCTTATACGAGGTGAAGTGAAAATATTATCCGCACTTCCGCCCTAACATATTTTTATTATTGTCACACTGCCTTCTGCGCATCCGTGCTTATAGTTGGTATTATCGTGGTCACGTGATCGAAGTTTGAACCAATCGCAGCAATTTTTTTCTTCTTGGCTTTCCAGTTTAAACATGGCCACTCCACTAGTAATGTTCGCAAAAGAAAAACAAAGAGCAGTGATCCGATTTCTCTGGTCGGAAGGTGTGTCAGGTGCTGAAATTCCCTGGAGGGTTTTAGCACAATATGGGGACAGTGGACTATCACATAGAAGTGTGTATGAGTAGACCGAGGTGTTTAAAACTGGCCGGACAAGCGGGACACACGAAGAGGGAGCAGGATGCCCGTCAACTTCCACCACTAACGAGAAGAAACAGCAGGGTCGAGAGATCCTTTCGGGGTCGATAAATTAAGTACCAGTTACGCACTGGGGTCGATGTAATCGACTTAATACCTATGTCTGTCCTTGTTTGTCCCCTCTATGTTTAGCCCCTTGTGGGTAATAAAGAAATAGGTAATGGTGAACCGGTTAACTATTACGATCCCTCGTAACACTGTGTGACAATAATTAAGATATGCTTTGGCGAAAGTGCGGATTATTTTTGACTTCCCCTCGTATAATGTACGTGATTGGCAGTTAGGATTAAGGGTTAGAATTGGGTGATTCTGCTGTCGTAAATAACAATTGAGAATCCCGCAACTTCTTGCTGACTAACCTTCGAAGTTGATTTGTTTATATTGATCAGAATGTTTGCGTTGTACATTAGTGCACGTCTACCATAAAAACCTTTGAATACACTGGTGGCTGGGGTTAGAAAGTTTGGGTATTTTCGTCCAGATAGAAGCAAAATACTTAAGTCTGGTAGACGCGCAATGTAAGAGCACACTTTTGATGCTGGTCTGAAGAAGTGCCAGTCTAACGTTTAAAAACGTAAATATTACGTACATTTTCGCTTGGAACTTTTGCGTCAACTGGAGTTGGAAAAAGTGTTGTTGCAGAAACAATTGTAAACAGTCATTTAAGATGTGTTAAAGTCTTTCTCTGCTTTCTTATTTGGATTATATATGTATAAATAAGGATAAGGTCGATATTTAAATACCAATCTTATCAGGTGGCCAGCATGGGAATAAAAACCTTCAAAGGTAATAATTATTTAAAATTATAATTTAGGGTATGTAAGAGATACCACCACACTGGGAATAGCAGTCAAAACTCGACTCTAAAACCACATAAACAAGGTGGAGAAAATAGTACTCGAATACCAGAGGTAGAGTGATATGCTTTGAACGGGGAATGGAAATGAGTAACAATTTGTGTGAGGTTTTTGCAGCTTTAGAGTGTATACATCTAAGAGTTCAGGAATGGAGTAGGGAAAATCCGGGCTGCATATGATCCATGGCCAGTGGAACTATAGAAGTGGTAAAATCCAGGCGAGGTGTATACTGCTGCTAACTCTTCATGCCAAAGATATCTTGATTAGATTAAAGGCTGCTTTGTCGCAAGGAGGTACACGTAGACGTAAAGAATGTGTGGTAGTGACTTCGAAGTTTCGATTCTGCCCTTCTCCACACACATATTCTTTTGTGCTTATGCAGGGCAAATGGGGCGGAAGTGGAATAAATAAAGTTACAACGAAAGTGCTGAGGTGTGCGAGAGAAATTAAGAAACTGAATAAGAAGCAGGAATGAGTGGACAAAGAACACGAAATGGAGAGAGACCGAGAGAGAAAGAGAGAGAGAGAGAGAAAAAAAGAGGGGGAGGAGAAGGGGAGTGAGAAAGACAGAGAGACGAAGAGATAATGTGGGCAGAGAGAATGCATGAATGAATAATAACAAGAAAAATGAGACTCAGCAAAACTACTAGAACAATGATAAACTCTACATATAATAATAATAATAATAATATAATAATAATAATAATAATAATAATAATAATAATAATAATGACAGTAATAATAATAATAATAATATAATACGAATAATGATGATAATGATAATAATAATAATACTAATAATAATAATAATAATAATAATAATGATAATAATAATAATAATAATAATAATAATAATAAATATAATAATAATAATAATAATAATAATAGTGCAGAAAGAAAACCATTGCTGCGTCCGTCTAGATATTGTGTTAATGCTTAATGCTGTTAGCCTCATTGATTTCATTAGAAGAGAACAGAGGAGAAGCCAGTGTCGCAGAGAACCACAAGTTCGATCTGTAATCCACACCGAATATTGTTGACGGCTGAATTGGCATGTAAAACGATATGACGACAACCATGTTGCATGCTAATGAAGGTGTTGATGGAGGAGGTGGTGTTGATGGTGGTATTGGTGGTGTTGGTGTTGGTGGTGGTAGTGGTGGTGGTGTTGTTGGTGGTGGTGTTGTTGGCGGTGGTGTTGGGAGTGATGCCTTGTCAGAGATGTTCTTACTCTATAATTAATAGCTCAACAAAAACAAAATTCTCCACGGATTATTGGCCTGTATTATATCCGATGTCACGGCTGTGTGTGTACGTGTGTGAGTGCGCGTGTACATGTGTGTGTGACTGTGTGTGTATTGGGCTGGGATGGGGAGAGAACTCACACCTTTCTTCATCAATGGCAACAATATTAAATATGAATTGAGAGAGAAAAAAATGTTCCTAACGAACAAAAACATGGATGCGTATGAAGGTTTGTGTCGGTTCTCGGTGTATGTTTTTCAGAATGTATGTGTGCGTGTTTGCGTGCTTGTATGCTTGTATGTGTGTGCGTGTGTGTTTGTGAGTGTGTGTGTGTGGCTGGGTGTAAATGTGTATGTGTATGTATGTATGTGTGTGTGTGAATGTGTGTGTGTATGTATGTATGTATGTGTGTGTGTGTGCGTGCGTGTTTTTGTGACTTGAAATACATGTGTGTATATTTGCGTACTAGTAATGCGTATGTATGTATTTGCGTGTTTCAGAGAGAGTCAGAGTGACAGAGAGGGAAAGACAGACAAAGGTAGAGAGAGAGAGAGAGAGATGGAGAGGACGGAGAGAGAGAGAGAGATGGAGAAGACGGAGAGAGAGATAGGGAGAGAGAAGGAGAGAGAGGGAGAGCGAAACAGACAGATTGAATGACGTAGCGTGCCACTGTATTTGTGTATGATGTTGTATGCTTGGATTTCTGATTGAATGTGTGTGCAATTTTTGTATGATGTTTTGTATGCATTTATGTATGTGTAAATGTGTACGTACTGTTTATGAACACGTGTGTGTATTTGTGTGTGAATATATCTGTATTTATCTGTAAGGAAGAGAGGCAGACCGTTAAAACTGGAGTGTAAAGTTGATATTGGTAAAAGCAATTCATTATACGGAAAGTGTGTATAACGGAGACAAGCATGTACGGATATCAATGCGGTGGGTGTTTGTTTGTGTGGAAGAGGTTTGAAGGGTGTGGCTGAAGGTTTATGATGTTGAAGACAACCAGCAGGTCTTGGATTCGAACCTACTTTATAACATTATTTGCGAATATATTTCGCGATAGCTTTGAGTCGAGTGACGCCAAACAAGCTTCGTGGAGGAAATTGGATCAATGACATCGGCGCAGAAGCCCTTGGGAAGGATTCTTCTGTAAGTTAAAGGACTAGTCTTGTCACACGCTGAGTCCTGCTGAGCCCACCTGGTAATCATGTTATTCCAATTAGGTTGTTCAGTTGAGCGAGTAGCAGACTGCTCATACGTCATTATCGACGGCAGCGACCATAGGCTGTGTAGTAAGTAGCTTGTTTACCAACCACATGGTTCCGGGTTCAGTCCCACTACGTGGCACCTTGGGCAAGTGTCTCCTACTATAGCCTCGGGCCGACCAAAGCCTTGTGAGTGGATTTCGTAGACGGAAACTGAAAGAAGCCCGTCGTATATATGTATATATATATATGTATGTGCGTGTATGTTTGTGTGTCTGTGTTTGTCCCCCTAGCATTGCTTGACAACCGATGCTGGTGTGTTTATGTCCCCGTCACTTAGCGGTTCGGCAAAAGAGACCGATAGAATAAGTACTGGGCTTACAAAGAATAAGTCCCGGGGTCGAGTTGCTCAATTAAAGGCGGTGCACCAGCATGGCCGCAGTCAAAATGACTGAAACAAGTAAAAAGAGAAAGAGATATATACGTGGTCTGATCAATCAGTATCTGGACTGTTGCCATAGTAACAAAGCTAAAGCACGCAGAGAACAGCCGCTCGGCACAGATTGACCTCAAACTCTGTTGTGCATGCACACTAACTTTTAACGTTCTAGCTCACTTTCGCCATTTGCAGCAGTCTTTGGAAGGAATGTGTGTAGCGTGTGATAATCATATTGTTAAATGGTTAAGAACATTAGAAATCTCTAGAGCATTAGTAGTCTCTATTTTCCCTACCCCACTAGCTTCAGTCTACTAACTTTAGCTAAAATACATTCAAATATGCCAAAATTAAATTCTTCATAATGGGAGTGGATTTATGGCTTTGACATTTGTACTACCCCTTCCTCTGTCTATTAATAGAAAAAATTATTGTTTGTCTCCATTCAACCAAATAAGAAACCACCTCCCCATTGAAATCTAATTAACAAAGTGAACTCAGTGATAAAAAATCTACAAATGGGGAATGACATTCTACTACCATGTTCTAAATGATGAAATTAACCTCTCTGTCTATATATCTACCCTCTTTGTAATGTTGGCAAATGAAATAAGTATAAAAATGTGCATTGTCTATTTAATTTTAAAAATTCTATATGTGGCTGAAGATTGCTCTACATTTTAAAACTGATGTAATACTTGCATTGTTTAATAAAATGAAGTAGCATGAAACGATTGTACTACACTACCTTGGATATCCTTGTTGCTTATTTTGATTATAATCACTCCATTTGATTTATATGGATAATACCATACCAAATTCTCGTGCCTTTAAATTAAGTACCATATTCATCTGAATCTAAATTTCATTTGACTATCTTTGTAAAAAAAAAATGGTTTGTTTTCATATTTCTCGATGCTTCTAAATCACGATCAAAATACACGACAAACTTTCTCTCTTGACAGTTAAACTGAGAGGTCGAATTTGAACGGATGCAATGGCATCATGATCGTTCGGGATAATTTAGATGTTTGATTCGTGTTCCGCATATGTATATATGTATGTATGTATGTATGTATGTATGTATAGCCTTGTGCCAAAATCAGATGTCAGTAATATTCGGGGCAAAGATGCAGACAGCTATATATATGTATATATGTATGTATGTATGTATGTTATGTATGTATGTATGTATGTATGTATGTATGTATGTATAGCCTTGTGCCAAAATCAGATGTCAGTAATATTCGGGGCAAAGATGCAGACAGCCATCTGCGGAACACGAATCAAACATCTAACTTATCCCAAACGATCTCGACCTCTCAGTCTAACTGTCAAGAGAGAAAGTTTGTCGTGTATTTTGATCGTGATTTAGAAGCATCGAGAAATATGAAAACAAACCATTTTTTTTTACAAAGGTAGTCAAATGAAATGTAGTTCTATATAAGAGCTGACTATGTTAGGTAAACATGAAAAAAAGAACTTTGGACGGAAAAGAAAGCGAAGAGCAACACATCTTCTGGGTTGATCTGACTGGTGAAGAATCATGTACGTTTGTATGTCGGGGGTCATGTGATTGTAAAATTGTGTCATTATATGTCTTTATCTACAAAGTGTATGAGGGCGATGAGCTGGCAGAATCGTTAGCACACAAGACGAAGTGCTTAGCAGCATTTCGTCCGTTTTTACGTTCTGAGTTCAAATTCCGCTTAGGTCGACTTTGCCTTTCATCGTTTCGGGTCGATAAATTAAGTACCAGTTGCGTACTAGAGTCGATCTAATCGACTAGCCCCCTCCCCAAAAATTTCGGGCCATGTGGTAGAGTAGAACAGAATCGTTATTACGCCGGGCGAAATGCTTAGCAGTATTTCGTCTGCCGGTATTTCGTTCTGAGTTCAAATTCCGCCGAGGTCGACTTTGCCTTTCATCCTTTCAGGGTCGATAAATTAAGTACCAGTTACGCACTGGGGTCGATGTAATCGCCTTAATCCGTTTGTCTGTCCTTGTTTGTCCTCTCTGTGTTTAGCCCTTCGTGGGTAGTAAAGAAATAGGTATTTCGTCTGCCGGTATTTCGTTCTGGGTTCAAATTCCGCCGAGGTCGACTTTGCCTTTCATTCTTTCAGGTTCGATTAAATAAGTACAAGTTACGTACTGAGGTCGATGTAATCGACTTAATCCCTTTGTTTGTCCTAGTTCCTCCCCTCTATGTTTAGCCTCCCTGTGGGCAAAATAAGAATGTATGTTTGTTTGTGATTTTTTGGTAGTTATGTTGTTTCGTAGTGTTACTTTAGCTAAATGTATTAATGAATGGAATGCTTGAAATGTGTGTCAACAGTGCTGAGTGATGGAAATGTTGAGCGTCTGTAGTTCTATACCCAGAGTTTTGTATCTGGAGTGTCTCTAGATCTGTGTGTCTGAAAAGCTGTTAGACGACAGAGCTGTGTGTTTATAGTGCTGGGAGTCAATGGCGCAATATCTGTAGTGTTGGGTGTTTTTAGTGTTGTATGATTCGTTGTGTACTGAATCTGTATGTAATATTGTGTGTCAGTGATGTGTGTCTGTACTGTTGTGTGTCTATAGTGTTGTGTGTCTGTAATGCTCTGTCTGTAATGCTCAATCATCCTGTTGCTGTCTCTAGCGCTGTACCATTATGGTATTCAGTGTAATGCCGTATATGTGTAGCGTTGTGTGTTTGCTGCGCCATTGCTTGTAATGTTCTCTGTACTGCATTACTGCACATTTGTGCTGCTGTGTGTTTCAAGAAAAAAATCACAAACAAGAAAGAGAGAGAGAGAACAGAAGACTCTTTGTGTGTATATGTGTGTGTTTAGTGTAGTGTTCAAACAATTTTAAGCATGTTTTGTGCTCCCTCTTGCACTACACTACCTCGCTCTCCTCTCCTTCTCCTTCTCCTATCAACCTGTTATGTTCTGTTCTACTCCGGCTGTTCTCCTGCCGCCATTATGCATTTGTGTCTGCTACGCTATTATTACTTTGTTTTCTATGGCGAAATCTAATGGATGGCGTCGTTCTGTGTTGGATTTCAGAGTGTCGTTGCTATCTGTTCCAAACCAACGCACATCTGTGTGACATGCGATTTCATGAGCTCAGGCTAGATAGTTTTCGCGCCTTTCAAGGTCTAGGACTTCATGTGAAAAGTTGACGAATAAATCGAGAGAAAGTTAGACAGCTTTCTTCAATTGAATATGAAATATGATTCGTGAACAGTTGATTACAGTGTGAGCTATGAATGCTATTTATTTACGTTTCAGTCGGCATTGTCAACTTAATAGCCTCATAAAATGCTCAAAGGTGAGAGCAATGAAACCGGGTTCGCGTTAAACGTTGCTATAAACAACGAGAAGAAACGGTTAAGAAAATGAATGAAGACGGCGAATTATTCTCAGCTTTCTCGCTGTTATTACGTGTTTCTCTATTAATCTCCCCTTCCTCCTTCCGTTATCCACGTTCCTTTTACTCGTCGCTGGATTTCTTTCTCTCTCTCTTCTTTCTATCTCTTCCATCTCCCCCCCCCCGTCTCTCACTTTCTCTCTCTACTCTTTCGCTATGTAATTATAGCAAAGGAAAACAGGTTTTGTTGCGCCATTTTACGTTAGGTTTTTCGTTGTTTATTAAAGGGTATTTTTTAATTGTGTGATTTTGTTGTTGCTGCTGCTACTGCTGCTGCTGTTGTTGTTGTTGTTGTTGTTGTTGCTGTTGTTGTTGTTGTAATTTGACATGTTATATTTGAAGTGTTATATTTGTTGGAAAATATGTGCATGTGAGAGAGAAAGAAAGAAAGAATGAAAGAAAGAAAGAAAGAACAAGGTGATGAGAACAAGAGAGAGAGAGAGAGAGTAAGAGAGAGATCAAGAAAGATAGCAAGAAAGAGCAAGAGAGGCTAAGAAAGAAAGAGAGAGAAGGATCAAGGGAGAGATAGAAAGAGAGAGAGAGTGAGAATAAGAAAGAGAGAGAGAGAGAGTGAGAACAAGAAAGAGAGAGAGAGAGTGAGAACAAGATAGAGAGAGAGAGAGTGAGAACAAAAGAGAGAGAGAGTGAGAACAAGAAAGAGAGAGAACAAGAGAGTGAGAGAGTATTGTGTGTGTCTGAGTGTGTGAGAGAACGGCTGTGATAGTATTGTTTATGAGGCATAGCAAGTGCGCATGTCAGAGTCAATGTATATATGTAACTGGGAAATAATGAAAAGGGGAGCGCATATTTATGTATGTGTGTATGTATGCGCATGGATGTGTATCTCTCCGCGAGCAAGAATACACGAATGGATCAGTCTTTTCATTATGGCTCTACGAAATCAGCAGAGATAAAAACTATCACTGAATTGATCCTCCGTACCGGTTTCGAGTTTTGCATGCGACAAAGTTACATCACGTCCAACTATTACTACGGCACTCCGTCGGTTACAACGACGAAGGTTCCAGTTGATCCAATCGACGGAACAGACTACTCGTGAAATTAACGTGCAAGTGGCTGAGCACTCCACAGACACATGTAACCTTAACGTAGTTCTCGGGGAGATCTAGCGTGACACAGAGTGTGACAAGGCTGGCCCTTTGAAATGCAGGTACAACAGAAAAAGAAAGAGTGATAGAACAAATTTACTGCATTTTTTAACACTTATACTTTCGCCATTTTCATTTGGTCACGAAATGTCACATTACACACAGTTTCACCAACAAAATACATTCTTTTACCCGTAACACCGTGTGCTACTTTTACAGATTTACTTAATTTCGGTTTATCGATATGCTTCCAAATTTCTTCATTCGTAATGGTAATATCACTTCCAGTGTCTAACTGCATTTTTACTCTTACACTTTTAATTTTCACATTTACCAATTTCCTCTTTTTCACATTACCATCTTCTTTCGACGACACCTTGTTTATTCTTGTTTTTTTCTTTATTCCAACGTTTTATCTTCTTTGTTTTACAGTGCGCTTTTACGTGTCCTATTTTTCCACAACGGAAAGGTTCCACTTGCTTAGATGGGCAGTTTTTTTCTCGGGTGCAGACCTCCACTTGAAAAACATGGGTTTATTTTCTGATTTCTGTCCTGTTTGTATTGTATTTTAGTACACGCTTGATTTCTGTTCTGCCTGTTTTGCATTTCCCGACGCATTTATTTCACTTGGGAACAATCTTTATGTTCAATTTTCTCTGTGTCGTGTCTTAGATTTACTATTCTTTCACCTTTTTCTGACACTTGTAAGGTTAGAGCTTGTTTTGTTCCACTTTAGCGAGAATTCGTGATCTTACTTCTGCGTCTTTTTCTGCAGTTAGTCCCTGAGTAACTATCACGCACTTGAACAAATCTGGCGTTAATTCGTCTAGTTTGAAATGTTCACATTCTCTGCTAACTCTACCAGCATATGCGATGTAGTTCTTTTCTAGGTTTAAACATTTCCAGAATGTATTGAATAATGAGCTTTTCTCAGCAAACATTTTACACAGTTTGTCTATTGTATCTTTAAAGTTAATGCCAGAAGGAGTTTTCGGGAATACGTAATTCCAGCATGGCTCAATGTTCTCCTGCTGTCAGTTTTCTCAAGATTAGACTTGTTTACATATCGTCGTCCCAATCTTTGCACTCTTTATTGAAGACCTATTCATATCTTCTACAGTACGCCCCGAAGGTAACTCCTTCCTATGGTTCATACTTAAATTCCCTTATTGAGTTTGAAACATAATCTAGCGAGAACATCTTTTCAGCGTTTTTTGACGACTTGCTATTCATTAATTGCAGCATTTTTTGCTGTAACAGTAAACGTTGTTGTTGTTCTTTCAGTGGTTGTCGTTGCTGCTTTTGTAACCCGATCAAACCGGTCAACAATTCTTCCATGATTTTAAGATTTTCTAAATAGTAAAATTCGCACGAAGAACCTTTGGTGAGTTTCGTAACTCCTTGTGAGTTTGTTAATTCCTCGTCACCACTGTTGTAATCCTCTGTCCGAATGTTCTAACGTCCATAATCCGGTATAGCAGTACAGTTAGTTAAACAGATAAGACACATCTACTGCCCCAGTCACATTATTTGTAATGACTAGCACATACCACTCGTCAAATGGGAGGGATGTTCCATTATTACTATTATCTGCTTAACACTTATAATAATTAATAATTATTTCTCTGCAGTTGATATAGTATATCTTCCATATTGATCCTGTATATCATCCATATTATTCATATTGTCGCAATATGCTTGAAACTGCCGGCAAGTGAGTCATGTTACCAAAACATAACGTTTATCTAGAAGGCGAGGAAAGCCACATACATCAATTTACTCTTCTTCACAACACTGCATGTCACACCAATCACTATGTACAAACTTCTTTTCAGTATCTTTGCGAGGAATCCTTCTCCTGCTCCTCCTGCTCCTCCTCCTGGTCCTCCTCCTCCTCCTCCTACTACTACTACTACTACTACTACTACTACTACTACTACTACTACTAATAATAATAATAATAATAATAATAATAATAATAATAATAGTAAGCGACCACGACGACCACAACGACCACGATGACCTCCAAAACAACCACCAATACCAGCGCCACTATCGCCACCATCAACAACGGCGACTGTTACTACTAGTCCTACTACTACTACTACTACTACTACTACTATACTACTACTACTACTACTTCTACTACTACTACTACTACTGCTGCTGCTGCTGCTGCTGCTACTACTACTACTACTACTACAACCAGGTTGATGTGTAATTAAAACTTTTAGCGATGCTATTTCCTTTTTATTCGCTTATCTTCTTAGCTTTTGCAATCTGCACAAATCTTCAACCTCAGACATGTCTTCTGCAGATCTTCCTTTTATGATTAGCAAAAAGTAAAGCTATGCGTTTCCACCAATCGTTATTCTGGAAATTATCTTGAGAATGTATAATATATTTGTTGTAATCTTTTGTGCCCATTATTTCAATGAGCTTGTTAAACTTTTTTATATTCTCAACATACTCTTGTCACCAAAGAATGTATATTTATATGGATTATAGTACTCTGTGTCAACCAATATTCTGTGCATGTTTGAATATACAAATACAATACCAATACCAATATCAATTCCTTCTGGAAACTATCTTACGCATGTCCTTGAGAACGATTATTTATGTAGTAATCTTTTGTGGCCAATATTTTAAGGAACTTGTTGAACTTTTTTATGTCCTTAACATGTCCCTGTTACCAAAGACTGTATATATATATGTAATGTAAGTGAGGGCGCGTGGCTTAGTGGTTAGGGCATTCGGCTCATGATCGTAAGGTTGTGAGTTCGATTCCCGGCAACGCGTTGTGTCCTTGAGCAAGACACTTTATTTCACGTTGCTCCAGTCCATTCAGCTGGCAAAAATGAGTTGTACTTGTATTTCAAAGGATCAGCCTTGTCACTCTCTGTGTCACGCTGATTATCCCCGAGAACTACGTTAAGGGTACACGTGTCTGTGGAATGCTCAGCCATTATGCACGTTAATTTCACGAGCAAGCTGTTCCGTTGATCGTATCAGCTGGGACCCTCGTCGTCGTAACCGGCGGAGTCTTTAGGGATATGTAATGTAGCAATTTGTAACAACCAATAATTAACGCAACCAAACTTCTACATGTTACTTTGACAATCTTTTTCTAAAGAGTGAAACCGGTAAAGTAAATAAACATCTTTTAAATTGCATTTTCAAACCTTCTTTCGTATATAATTCCACTCGTGCGGTACCCCACAACTCCACTTTGTTATATATATATAATATATATATATATATATATATATATATATATATATATATGGATATCCTTGTTGCTTATTTTGATTTTAATCACCTTACTTTGAAAATGTATGTATAATGCCGTACTAAATTCTGGTGCCATATTCATCTGAATCCAGATATTTGCTGAACTCATCTACCATACATATATATATATATAAATGCATATATATATATAAATGTGGTAAGAAGCTTCCTTCCCAACCACATGGTTCCGGGTTCAGTCCCACTGCGTGGAACCTTGGACAAGTATCTTCTGCTATAGCCTCGGGCCGACCAAAGCATTGTGAGTGGAGTTGGTAGACGGAAACTGAAAGAAGCTCGTTGTGTATACACACATATATATATATATATATATATATATATATATATATATTATATATATGTGTGTGTGTATGTATGTATGTATGTATGTATGTGTATATGTATATGTTATTATATATATATATAATAAGACCGGATCGCCATGTTTGGAACGAGTTCAAAACAAGCCCTTTAGTATTGAACGCTATGAAGGCGATGTTGGCCTTCAAGGCGCACCCAGACCATATAGAGCAGAAATATTTAAAAGTGTTGAGCTGGTGTAATACACGAGGAAAGGTAGTCAGATAGATATTCGTACCTTTGGAATAACGCTATTCGGAAGATTCGGAGTGATGAGCTGCCTAAGGTGAAAATCAGATTTGTATATTTATTCTTTCGAATAATAGTAATGGATGACATAGACGGATATGAACAGTAATAGTGTCAGCAGAAAGAAAATGAATGCTTAAAGAGAAGTTTGTGTTCGTATGTGTTTATATGTATGTATGTGTGTGTGTGCGCGTGTTTGTCAGTATACGTTTATATTTGAAGATATCTGAGTTTGTGTTTGATTCCGGCTAAAGATTAAATTTAAGTCAGGCTAGAGATTAAAGATTAAATATTGATTAAACTTATGCGTCTATATGTCACGGAAATAGCAGACCAACCCATGGTGTTGGATGAAATAAATGCCAGAATGAACAAAATCACCCCCAGCTGAAGATGGCGTTCCTGTATGACCGTAGATAAATGTCTGAAAGCATTAAAGGAATAAACGAGTTAAACTACTTATATATTCGTTTCAAATTATGGCACAAGACCAGGAATTTTGGGGAAGGGGCTAAATCTGTTAGATCGACCTCAGTGATCAGCTTGTACTTATTATATCGACCCCGAGAGGATAAAAGATAAAGTCGACCTCGGCGGAATTTGAACTCAGAACGTTAAAATGGACGAAATGTTGCTAAGCATTTTACTTAGCGTTCAAGCACACCTACCAGGGCGCCGCCTCAAGATGCGTACGTATTCTTTACTATTCTAGGCACATAGCCCGACATTTTGGGAGAAGGGGCCAGTCTATTAGTCACCCCCAGTTCGCAACTGGTACTTAATTTATCGATCCCGAAAGAATGAAAGGCAAAATCGACCTCGGCGGAATTTGAACTCAGAACGAAAAACCGGACGAAATGCTGCTTAGCATTTTATTCGGCGTGCAAACAGACCTACCAGCACGCCGCTTTAAGGTACTTACATATTGCTACATCAGTGTAATGTGCTTGCATTTGATTTAGTTTCACCTTTCAGGCTCATTTATCCATTCTCTATCTCTTCCGCGCTTTCTCTCTCTCTGTCTCTCTCTCTTTCACACAGTCTTCTTTCTATCCCCCACTCTCTCGCTTACTTCCTCCCTCTCAGAATATACATTCTATATATCGTTTCCCCTCCATGTGAGGTAAACCATAGATATAGTAAGGCTAAAATCCCTTGGTGGGAAATTAAAAAAAAACAGAGCTATATTGATATCTACACGCTTATCTATTTATCTACGTGCGCATGTGTCTGTGTGTTCGTGTGTGTATTTTTGTGTGTGCTTGTGTGTGTGTGGGCGAGTTAGTTTGTGTGCATACAAACACATATAACTATGCGAGTATATAACTACATAGTTGTAAGTGTCTAGTATATACACACATATACACAAGTATTTGTACGTTTAGGTGTGTATATGTGTATATATACACGTGTCTGTATGTGTGTGCGTGAGAGAGAGAGAGAGAGAGCGAGAGAGAATGTTAATATACGTGTATATATATATATATATATATACATATATATATAGGTACTGTATAAATATATATATATATATAAACATATCTATTTATATATATATATGTATATGTACATGCATACATATACCAACATACATATATAAATAATACATACATAAATATATATATATGTATATATATATATCTATATATATATATATATATATATATAATATACATATATATATATATATCTATATATATATACACATACATATATATATATACATATATAATATATATATATATATATATATATATATATATACATATATATATATATATATATATATATACCATACATATATATATATACATATATATATATATTATATATATATATATATATATATATATATACATATATGTATGTGTGTGTGTGTGTGTATGTATATATGACAATTTACCATATTTGTTCGCACTGTAAACGGAATCGAATTAGCAGAAAAAAGCTCCAGAGATTCTTAGAACGATAGTACACCTGTCAGAGTATTACTACTCTTTCATATCTCGATGTTTGTTTATGTCAGGAACTAAAAGTCTTTCTCATTTCATCTTTATTTCCAGACACATCAGTACATGGCGATTCCTCAAGACGATTACCAGCCGATTAGCTTTAACTATTATAGGTGTGTGTTTTTGTATAATTAATTGATGCGGAGTGTCATGGTGTCCGACTGGAGAAGCGGGTGGAGTTTTCGTTGAATTGGAGTGATTTTGGTGACGAACTACGATGATGCCTTTTATAAAGTTCAGCGGATTTTTGTCATGCCTCCATTTTCTCCACCCGCTATTTTGATCGGGTCACCGGTTCTCCTTTGTTGGGTTCTATCAGAAGTACTAGTGATCCAAATTTCTGTCTGCATTACCAAACGCGACAAATTGAGAGTATGGACATTTTCCATCCTTTTTGCTCTTGATCTACCCCTAGGGCTGCTGGCTGTTGGACCGATTTGAAGAATCCGTCTTGCGATTTCTTCTTGCGCCATTCTAACCACATATCCGTAATACTGGACCTGAGACCGCTCAATATGGAGAAGTAGCAACTGGATCTGGAGAGATTCGCTGATCTCCCGGCTATGCAACTTGTCGGGTAAATTTATTGCAGAGACCTTTCGGATTTTAAGGCGGCGTGCTGGCAGAAACGTTAAAACGCCGGGCGAAATACTTAGCGGTATTTCGTCTGCCGTTACGTTCTGAGTTCAAATGCCGCCGAGGTCGACTTTGCCTTTCATCCTTTCGGGGTCGATAAATTAAGTACCAGTTACGCACTGGGGTCGATATAATCGACTTAATCCATTTGTCTGTCCTTGTTTGTCCTCTCTGTGTTTAATCTCTTGTGGGTAGTAAAGAAATAGGCGTTTCGTTTGTCTTACGTTCTGAGTTCAAATTCCGCCGAGGTCGACTTTGACTTTCATCCTTTCAGGGTCGATAAATAAAGTACCAGTTACGTACTGGTGTCGACATAATCGACTTAATCTCTTTGTCTGTCCTTGTTTGTCCCTTCTATGTTTAGCCCCTTGTGGGCAATCAAGAAATAAGAAAAGTTAGCACGCCGGGCGAAATGCTTAGTGGTATTTCGTCTGTCGTTACGTTCTGAGTTCAAATTCCGCCGAGGTCGACTTTGCCTTTCATCCTCTCAGGGTCGATAAATAAAGTACCAGTTACGTACTGGGGTCGATGTAATCGACTTAATCCGTTTGTCTGTCCTTGTTTGTCCCCTCTGTGTTTAGCCCCTTGTGGGTAGTAAAGAAATAGGTATTTCGTTTGTCTTTATGTTCTGAGTTCGCCTGGCGTGCTGACGTTTCTGCCAGCTCGCTACCTCATATGCCAGCTCGCCGCCTGACGAGTATAGTAACGTCGTGGGACAATTATATATAGACCTACATTAATACGCATAGGGTGAACCAGAAATTACGATATCTCACAGCGTATTGCGAAATTGGGGGCATAATCTGGTGGTTTCAGCTGTTGCACCGACTGTGACGTTTGCTCCACCTTTTGTATACGCTTACTTTAACATTAATCTCGGAATTTTGATAAGGTGTGATAAGGTAATCACAATGAGCTATAATGAATTAAATTTGTTCTTTCGATTTCATCACAAGCTGCCGAGAATCTCGTTACGGATCTCCTTAGCAAATTTAAATGTGTGTCAATATCTGTATAAGTTTATTTATTTATATCCTACATT
>NC_043002.1:12439761-12444761 GCF_006345805.1 Octopus sinensis
GGCTCGATATAATCGACTAAATCCGTTTGTCTGTCCTTGTTTATCCTCTCTGTGTTTAGCCCCTTATGGGTAGTAAAGAAATAGGCAATTCGTCTGTCTTTTCGTTCTGAGTTCAAATTCCGCCTAGGCCAATTTTGCATTTCATCCATTCGAGTCCGATAAATTAAGGACTACTTGCGTACTGGGGACGATCTAATCGACTGGCCACTCCCACCAACATTTCGAACCTTGTGCCAAGAGCAGAAAAGATTATTATTATTATTTCAAAGAATGTAGCAGGCTGGCAGAATCGTTAGCGCGTTGATTGAAATGCTTACCGGTATTTCGCCTGTCGCTACGTTCTGATTTCAAATTCCGCCGAATTTACCTTTCATCGTTTCAGGGTCGATAAAATAAATATCAGTGGAACACTGGGGGTCGATGTAATCGAGTCATCCCCTTTCCCAAAATTTTGCCAAAAGGTAAAATTTGAAACGATTGTTAATATTTAAACGGATTCGTTCTTCTCGATTTTTGATAGGGCGTTTTTAGAACTTCAGTTGTTAAATTGTTAAACGTAGTAATAAAATGAAGTCAGGTCATGCTCTCAACACAAGCTCATGAGTCGTGCTACTGGCCGACTTTTCGAATGGTGGATGAGCTCCTTGTGTGCCAACAGCCATCCATTTGGGGAAGACAATAGTTAACCACCGCAGTATTTCCGTCAGCCTTCACGATACATGACAATACATGTGCATGTACGATACATGACAACTATAAGCAGCTCAGAGATTTGTCCAACGTACCATTAAATAGTTCATAGGCACAGGTGTGGATGTGTGGTAAGAAGCTTGCTTCCCAACCACATGGTTCCTGGTTCACTCTCACAAAGGTTTGTCCAACATACTACTAACTAGATTACAGGCGCAGGCGTACCTGTGTAGTAAGAAGCTTGCTTCTCAATCATATCCCGCCCCAGAGGAAGACGAATTATTGGTCTTCTTCTATAGAGGTGGAGAGGTAGAAAAGATGGTAGAAATGCACCATAAGGGAGCACCTTTAGCCTGCACACAGGATCCCGAATGGCCTCGGGAGATAGCTGTGGAGGTCATAATGTTGCCCGTGAGAAATAGGCTGAAGGGACTCAATGAGGAATATCGCTTGTATCCGGGCGACGCCGACATGGCACCCTCTTTGATCTTGAATGAAGCGTAGGTGATGGTGGAGTATGCGAGCACAAGCGACGTTGAGGATAAATAGTGATAAGAGGTTGAAAAGCCTCAGTGTTATTGAAAGTTCCTAGTTTGGAAAGAAGGTTAAGAGGCTTAGCGCCACATTTTGTTATTGAATTTTGTTATTAAATATTGTGAACAGTGTAGAGGTTTGTTGCCTCATGAACAATATACAAGAGATCAATGTTCTCGGGAAAAATCGATCGGCGAGCGTCGTTTCCCCCCCCCCCCCATTAATCATCATTTTCATTTTCATTTCATATAACGTTATGTCTACGTCCAGCCCGCAGCTTCGTTTCTCTGTGTAAGGCCTTATGGCCAATATAATGAAATAAAGAAGCTTGCTCCTCAGTCACATGGTTCCTGGTTTAGTCTCATTGGGTGGCATCTTGGGAAAGTGTTTTTTACTATAACCTCAGGATTTGGTAGACGGAAACTCAAAGAAGCCTGTCTTATGCATATATACGTATATATGTGTGTCTGTGTTTCTCCCCCTGCCATCGCTTCATAACCGATGCCGGTGTGTTTATGTCCCCGTAACATAGCGCTTTGGCAATAGAGGCCGATAGAATAAGCACAAATACTCCAGCGTGGCCACGGTCCAATGACTGAAACAATTAAAAGAAAAGAAAAAAGAAAAAAAATATATCAATTTTCCTTAGCTTCGATATTTAACAACATTTCTTTCTAAGAGTGTTGCTCAGATTTCGTTGTATCTCGGGAGGGTCATTACACAAACAATAAACACACGCACTGTTTCTCATTCACTTCTTTATTATTGGCGTAAGGACTCTCTCGACATTCAACAAAATCTGTTTCAATGAGTTCACACCATGAATCTCGCAAATCGAATATTAAAAGGAAACATTTTAAACTGTACCTCGGTGCAGTATTTCAGAGAATACTTTTGTTTATCTAATGAGTTTATTACTCTATTTCTCGGTTATCTTTTTATCGGTACACTTATACACATCCCAGATCTAATTCTTCAGATATTCTCCCTTGGGTCGAAATGGTTATTTGAGTTGAAGATCTCTCAGTACGTGGAGATTTTCCAAGTGTGTATGGCCAGCTGCACTTTTATGCCGATCTGCACGGTTCTTTGTTCCAACGCGATGTAAATCCCACAAGAGTCGACTCTCCTTTCTATTCCTCGACATGAAGGCTGAAAACGATGTATATTATCGCTTGATTCAATATTTATTCCTGAACTTTGCAAAAAAATTTATGGGTTTTACCTAAGCTAAGCAAAGCGAATTACAAACAGCCTCGTCCTCCACCCCCACCATCGGCAATATCACATCGTGGTGGTGGCCATCGTCACCTTAGTAAGATTAGTAACATCAGCCACAACAACAGCAGCAGCAGTCATAATAATAGCAGCAGCAACAGCAGCAGCAACAGCAGCAGCAGCAGCAGCAGCAGCAGCAGTAGTAGTAGTAGTAGTAGTAGTAGTAGTAGTAGTAGTAGTAGTAGTATAGTAGTAGTAGTAGTAGTAGTGATAGCCACTGCGGCAGCAGCAGAAGTGATGGTAACAGCAGCAGCAGTCATTGTAGTAGTAGCAGTAGTAGCAGCAGCAGCAGCAGCAGTAGTAGTAGTAGTAGTAGTAGTAGTAGTAGTAGTAGTAGTAGTCAACAATATTCTTCTTCCTCCTCCTCCACCTCGTCATTGTAGTATTATTCTTCGTCCTCCTCAACACCTCCCGCTTCCCTCTCGTCCTCTTCGTCATCGTCCATCATACTCCACCGCATCCCCTCCTCCTCCTCCTCCTCATCATCATCATCATCATCATGATCACCATTCTATATTTTACTACCTTTATAAGTTGCCAGAAGCGTTGGTCGATTTCATCAAAATTGAACAAATACCGAAACGGTACTCAGCGTCCCATTTTATGAAAAGCACGGCCGATGTATGGAAGGATGTGCGTGCCATCGACCGAGTTAGGATATCTGAGAGCCGGGATCTAGTCTTCATCAGTGTCCAGTGAACCTACGTGGCTTATTGCTTGACCTGATCATGGATTAAGCCAGGCAGCAGGCTGGCTAGGTACACTACACAGCTGCTGGAGGGATCGTACTTGAATATTGAGAGTGGTGAAGAACAAGGTTCACACTTAGGGATACTAGCAGGGACATTGGAGCATAGATCTTCGTTACATTTGAAATAAAGTACGGATAGACCATGACAAAGGTGACGCCAACAGCATATGATTGGGTAGATTCTGCCTGATATGTGGGCCTCATTGACCTCATAAAGACACCCAAAGCCTTCCCGAGATTATAAATCGTCATACATACGGAAAGATGAAAACGAAAAGTACAGCTATTATTCGTATGACTTAAAGAAGATTTTCTTTTATGAGAAGATGTGAAAAGGTATTGTACACGATTAGAGACACCAACTACAAAAATTATATCAGAGGAAGACACGACTTCCTTTTTCTAGACACCAGTGATTGCAGCTCCTAAATTGGCCGAAATAATCGTCTACAATGCCATTATACAAAAAAAAATGGGAAGGCCCATCTATAGGATTATCCCTCTACACACATATAGGGCCACTCCCAACCTGTAGGACATCTCGTGACAACGAAAAGGGATTGAGAAATGACTGAATGTGGCAAGTTATCGCGAACGCCAAAATGCAAGAAAGTAAAGAACTTGACCAATTTATATCTAAGCCGTAACAGGGATGAGTGAACGAACATTCGTAGCTTGGTATCAGTAACAATTCTAAACAAACTCGTTTGATAACCTGGAGGGTCATTCGGACGTTGGGCTAAACAAGAAAAAGCGAAAGTAGGAATTTGTTTCAGTCGCAGCTGTTTTTAATAAACATGGATGATTGATTTGCCATCCGTTTCAGAGTTAGTGACATTTATTTCTGTTCTTTTAGTTTGAATTATAAATCATTTGATTATATTGTGTTCATATTTAATTCATTTGTGGAGGTGCAATAGCTCAGTGGTTTGGGCAGCGGACTCGTGGTCATAGGATCGCAGTTTCGACTCGGAAATAAGACACCGACAGAATAAGTACCAGACTCTAAAAATAAAACTAAATATTGAGATGTACTTGCATAGCAAATGACCTGATCTGAGATCGTGTGCTGAAACAAAAACAATTACAGCGTGGAATGTGTTTATAAGCCATTTAAGAAACACACAAAAACCGTTAGATTTACTTCAACATTTAAATTTAATTTGTCAAAATATTTTCGTCGCTTTGAGACCGTGACCTGTTCACTGAAAAAATTCCGTGCTGCATCAATCTGTTCGACTAAAACCCTAAAAAGTCGTTCCTCACCATGGTCAACTCTAAGGACTGAAGAAAGTTAAAGGGAAAAGAGATTACACAATTTTATCATTTATATTCTATTTCATATTTTTCTTTTTTATTTTGAAGGGTATAAAAAGGGTGGATCTACGTCCAACAAGTTTCCTTTATTTAGTCGTGTTTTTCTATATTTTTTATTTGTGCTTCTCAGTCAAATTTCTTCTTAAAAAACTTTCATTTTTACGCTTATTCTTTAGCTTTTGTTGTTGCCGTTACTGTTGTTGCTGTTGTTGTTGTTGTTGTTGTTTTTGTTGCAATTGTCTTTTCTCGAAATATTTCGAAACTATACATTTTTTTTATCCCCCAAAAAAGGAAGAAAAAAAAACTTTATAAGCCAACACCCCTAACCGCACTCACATAATAATAATAATAATAATAATAATAATAATAATAATAATAATAATAATAATAATAATAATGATAATAATAATAAATGCCCTGATGCAGTACC
>NC_043002.1:12447261-12454761 GCF_006345805.1 Octopus sinensis
AGAGGTTGTCAGCAATGAAGGACATGTGGTGCCTCCTTACTCCTTTCCATAAGGCCTTAGAGTTAACTCTGCCTCTACATCGAGGTCCTGGAAATAATTGTTAAGCCCTGGATTGAAAGTGTCGATATAATCGACTTAATCCGTTTGTCTGTTCTTGTTTGTCCTCTCTTTGTGTAGCCCCTTGTGGGCGGTAAAGAAATAAGAAACGCTAGCACGCCGGGCGAAATGCTTTGCGGTATTTCGTCTGCTTCTACGTTCTGAGTTCAAATTTCGCCGAGGTCGACTTTGCCTTTCATCCTTTCGGGGTCGATAAATTAAGTACCAGTGACGCACTGGAGTCGATATAATCGACTTAATCCGTTTGTCTGTCCTTGTTTGTCCCCACTGTGTTTAGCCCCTTGTGGGAAGTAAAGAAATAAGAAATCACTTATGCAAGTAAAGCTTTGCAAGTTGACCAGTCTAATTGAGTACTTCGGCTTCAGGCCTTGGGTATGTTTTTCAAAGAAAAGAATTTAAATATAGATTTCACCTATATGCATGTGTATTGTTCTTTCTCAGCATTTTTATAATTTATAAATATTGTGTTATATTCATTGTTTTACATTTATATGTCTATGTATACATATGTGCACACACACACACACACACACACACACACACACACACACACACACACAACACACATATGTATGTACGTCATTGTTCAGTTTCATTTTAAGATTTCTTGCCAATAGATATAGAACCGGTTTCTAACTTACACAGTCATGCAGGAAGTAAATAGACACCTTTAATTTTCAAAATCGTTTATTTAATACGCAAAGCGAACCACTGAAATGTAATCGATATGTAGTACTACATACTTTAGTATTTAGTTGACATTCACTTTGCAGTTTTTAATTCAGAAACTCTTTTTGGCATTGAACTGATGAGCTTTGTGATTGTCTCTTGTGGAATTTCTGCCCACTTTTCACGCAATAATCGAAACAATTCATCTTTAGATGTAGATTTCTGTTGAGTTTTTCTTATAGCTCTATCTAGTATGCTCCAAAGATTTTCAGTTGGGTTCACGTCAGGAGATTGGCTCGGACAAGGAAACTTTTTGTTCCCATTTTCAATCTGCCATTGCTGATTCTTTTTGGTGTGTGGCATGGAACACCATCATCCATAAATAAAAACTCGTTGTTCGCTATGTTAGCGTGTGAATACATCGGAAGTCGTCCTTGCTTGAGTATTTCGATGTATTTTTCGGGGTTTATGGTTCCAACACATTCGATCAGCTCAGAATGACCATTGCTGGTGACAGCTCCCCATACCATTACAGAGATACCGCCATGTTTTACAGTTGGTTGGAGTCGTTTCAAATCAAATTCTTGATTGGGAAGCCTCCAGACCCAAATACGTCCACTGTTTGAAAATAATGCAAATGTGGATTCATCTGAGAAAATCAGTCTATCCCAAAATGAACTGGATTTTTCTGACATCTCCTTTGCCCATTTCTTTCTTTTCATGATATTAATTGGTTATGCAGATATGTAACACACGTTCTTGGACTAACTTCTAGCTGTTTTGCAATGTCAGAAGCCTTCGAACGGGATTCACCTTCCACAAATCTCGTCAAACAGTGAAGCTTCGTTTCCGAGGGCCCAGATCGCCCGGGACGAGAATCTGTTTATTCTTTTCCTTGGCTTTTAAATTGCACTATAATTCTATTAACCGTAGCAAGAGGAATTTGTAAATTTTCGGCAATTTTTCGCGGGCTAAGACCAGCTTCAGATTGCCCAACAATACGAACTCTTTGAAAATCTGATAATTCTGCTGAATTTTTTGTGTGTGGCATGGTCACTCTTCGCAAATGTTTAATATAATGGCATCTGGAATGCAAAAAAAAGCCCTAAAACCCAATTATATTGTAAATTCTACACCGCCAAAAACATATTAAGACGCTTATATCAGACATTTTGAAAATAAAAAATGTCTATTTACTTCCTGCATGTCTGTGTAGAGCCAATGATCCTTCATTGGAATTTCAGCATCAACAAGTATTTTTGTATGTATGTATGTATGTAAGTATGTATTTATGTGTGCAGATTTGTATGTTTTGCTTTATGTATGTATTCTTATTCATATAGTTGCAAATCTAGACATGTTCATATATATGTATGTATGTATGTGTGTGTTTGTATGTATGTATGTATGTATGTATGTATGTAAGTATGTATTTATGTGTGCAGATTTGTATGTTTTGCTTTATGTATGTATTCTTATTCATATAGTTGCAAATCTAGACATGTTCATATATATGTATGTATGTCTCTTCTAATTTTTAATTATTATAAATCTTCCCACTGAGGAGGGAGCCGGTTTCCAACAAATATACAAGGCTCCATCTTTGGGATGTTGTTTACACAAACAAATTCATATTTGGAACTTTAGAAAAGTCTTACATATTTTTGCTGTTCCACTCACAGATTGCACTTGTAATGTAGGAATCAGCCGGTCGATTTCTCTTTCTGAAAATCCCAGTTTATCCAGATTCTTCTTTAAGCATTTACTAACAAAACCTAGTGCTCCAAATATTATTGGTATGAATATGAATTCATAGTCTGGATATAGAAGCTGAAGGTTTCAAAGCAGTTGTCCATGGATATCCTCTTTTTCTTTGATTTTCATAGAGATATTTATATCTGCAGGGCAGCTGACCTCTATGCTGGTACATATCTTTGCGCTTCTGTCCCAAACAACAATATCCGGCTTGTTGTTAACAGAAATTTTGATGGGAATATTCCACCAGTATTCCTTGAGTTGGTGTTTATGAATGTATTCTATTATAGAGGGATGTTCTAAGTTTATTTCAGGACAGTCTTTTTGGGGGATCGCATTGTAAATTATCTAAGTAACAAAATCGTGCCGCATAGGGAGGTAGTACTGTGACGACAATTTAGCACATTTGCTGTATGTGTGTATGTATGTATGTATGTATGTATGTATGTATGTATGTATGTATGTATGTATGTATGTATGTATGTATGTATGTATGTATGTATGTATGTATGTATGTATGTATGTATGTAAGTATATGCATACTCAGAAAAAGAATGAATGAATGAAAGTGTAACAGAGAGATGGGGAGAAAGAAACTGAAAATCAGTTAAGGATTCTCTTTATCATTACACTGATATACGAAAATACATGCAGTCGTTTTGGCGATATTTGATTAATAATTGACAGAATGCGTGGCAGAGCAGTCTAACAAATTCTCTGTGGTTGAATCTGTGTTAGGCGAGGAATGCACCTGTTTGGTCTTTTGTGGTGTAAAAGAAAATATCCCAACCAAGTCATTCAGCAAACAAGGGCAGACAATCTGCGACACTTATTGAGTATTGAATCTGTTAGTTTGCATTGCATGTTAATTTCCTTTGCTCTTCTGATACAAACTGTAAGATGAGAGTGTGACAGGAGTTACAGTATGGCTCAAGGAAAGAATATTAATTTGAGAGGTGGGTCAAGCAAAGACAGAGAAAGAGAGAGAGAGGGAGATAGTGAGAGTGTGTGTGAAAGCGACAGAGAGACGAAGAAGCAACTTGCTACAAACGTTTACACAGAGGAATAAAAAGGAACTCCACCAAATATATAATTCTATACACACATATGTGCATGAAAATGTGTAATCTAGAATCAATTATAAATTACATACATGACATTACACCGTTACATTCATGGACGCGGATTGAAGAATATTTTTTAAAAGGCAAACATGTTCTAAGAGTCGAATTTTATGAAAAACAAAACCGCCTAGCAGGTGACAATTACTTGCACTACAGTTAATGAGTTGACACACCAGTGATTCATTTTTTAAATACATTCTAGTGCCATAGATAAGTTCTTGGTCGTTATCTCCCTGGGGCAACTTCAATTACGATCGCTAAGATGGCGATCAAAACAATTGGTTTATTTTTATTTGTGTGGTTAAGGAGCTTGCTTTTCAACGACGTTGTGATGTCGGGTTCAGTCCTATGTGCAGTACCTTCGGTTAGTGTCTTCTACTATAACCACGGGTTGTAACTGTGTTTGTCCCTTAACACTAACTGGCAACGGCGCTGGTTTGTTTACAGCCCTGTGAGTGAATTAGAGAAACAGAAATTATATGGAAGGCCGCCGCATATCTATGTATGCTTGTTTCTAACTGTGCTTGCCCCCGCACACCAACTCGCAACCGAATTTGGTTTGTTTACGGCCTTGTAACTTAGTGGTTTGTCGAAAGATACCGACGGAATATTCAAAACAATAGGTTCTTGGATCGATTTGTTCGACCAAAACCGCTTCAAGGCAGTGCTCCAGTATGGTCGCCGTCTGCTGATTGAAAGAAGTAAAAAGTAACAGTTAAAGACTACAATATTTCTACACTATTCTATTTCAGTCTGTGCAGTTCTGTTGTTCCTGTTTTTAGTTTATGATTTTGATATTGTTGTTCCTAAATATATACTTTCATTTGAACAGTATGACATTAAAATAACAAAGTCTATTATATTTACAACGTTTAATGAAACGTAGATCGTTGAACGTACAATCAATTTAATTCTAGCTTGGTCAGTTTTACAAAAATCGGTGAATATTTTAATGTCTGTGGGTATTTGACACTAAGAACAAATGAAGTCGAAGCACCATTTCTAACCATCCACCCAAAATGTCATGAGCGAGCGCTCTGTTTCACAGTAGGCGAGTTTTTCTGAGAAATGTCTCTGAAACAAAATACTGCAGCTAGCGTCATTCTACTTTTGTATACACATTATAAAAGTTACAAACGCCATAATTTTAATATGATACTGCTTAAAACAGGCATATTGAATTGATTCTAGCCTGGTTAACTTTCGTGCAGATCACTTAATGTGTGTTTACCGGTTTCTATGTCGGAATGAAAATGTTTTGCCTTAGCTCAGGCTGCCTTGAAGTATTTATCACTGAGGAGGCGAAATCAGGTTGAAACAACATGTGTCTGATGATCAGACAACGACATTTTGTTTTTTTAATATACGAATCCCTTAAGAAGTTTCCCTTGTATAGCTACAGTATAGCTACTGCCGTTCTATGTTTGATTAACAGTTATAAATTTTATGCACATCATTTTAATAACGCTTTTATAGTTGCAAATGTCCTTGTTGCTATTCCATGTAGTTTATTGATTTTGTTGTTATTGCAGATATTTCTGTAATGGTAATGCAATTTGTGATTGTAATTATGCTATGAGGCTTGTTTTATGTTGCTGTTTACATTTCCTTGCATTTTAAAGATTTAATCATAAATGGAAATGTCAACAGTGATGTACCTTTTCAAGTCTTCCAAAACTAGTGGAAGATGTTGAAATCCTCAAACAAGAGACCTGAAACGAATGCTTGTGAGAGCGTGGATTCCAGTGAAAGGCATTCAAAGTCTGGGGGCTGGTAGTGTTGCTGTTGTCTTTTTCTTCTTCCAATAAGGACTCACACCATTAGCCACAAAGAATAATCTCTAATTCGAGCCTACTCTAAGCTACCAAGAATACATGTGACAACTTGAAGATCCACCCACCACACGCGATAGACTGGCGGTTGCACGGGCGCAAAAGCTACGTTGTTATCCTCATTCTGTAAACGATGTCTTTCAACGGGTGGAGAGCTGAACCATCCTGGGGTACAGAGGATTCGCAATCTAGACTAGGGTCTGAAAGATTACCACACCATATTGGTTTACACCATGGTTCGTCTGCTTTGTGGCAGAAGTTGGAAGAAAGAGTGTGAGAAAGTTATGGTGAAAGAGTATAACGGGGTTCACTCCGGCTTCCACCGGAGCCTCGTGGAGCTTAGGTGTTTTGCTCAATAACTACTCACAATGCCGGGTCTGGGAATCGAAACCGCGTTCTTACGACCGCGATCCGCTGCCCTAACCACTGGGCCATTGCACCTCCACTGTGTTGTTGCTGTTGTTGTTACTAGTGGTGGTGGTGGTGGCTGTGACTATGGAGGCGGCAGCGGCGGCGGCGGTGGTGGTGCTGGTATAAAACTAAACAAGGAAACAAGTGTAACGTACGGTGGAAATGTGAAGGCGTGTGTTTCAGACATAAACGTGGTTTCGATTCCCGAACAGGTGATACATTGTTTTCTTGAGCTTAATCTCACGTTGCTCCAGTTTACTCAGCTGTGTGTGAGTCCAAGCAATAACTGGAGAGTTAATCTTAAACGGATCTGTGTCCCCTCCAAGGGGACCGACTGAAACTCTGGCCATGTGAGTCCTAAAGCTCATCACAGGTCTTATTCTAAGTTAATGTAGTTGCTACATTTGCCGTAATTGTGTTGTAGATGCTACGTGTATGCATTTCCGTTGCAAAATTCCTGATCTGGAACCGTGTGTTGAAACAGGTTTTGTTATATTCCGTGATGTCATTTTCCTTTTTTATACTAAATGACTGACCTGAGCGAACTGAGAGACTGACCTGAGAGACCTGCATGGGGTGGATGCAGATGTCTTCAAAATAAAATTGGACCTCTTCCTGTCAGGTGTCCCAGATGAACCAACTTCACGGCTGGAGGTGCAGATGAGGGCAGCTGCATCAAACTCTCTCATGCACTAAATGTCAATTGATAAAAAGCATATGGCAGTGCACCAGCATGGCCACAGCTAGTGAACTGATGTAGATCTGTGTGTGCGTGCACGCGTGTTTATTGGAGTTTGCAAGACATACCTGAACCACCAGTTGGCATATACATAGATATATGTATATGTACATATATACATACATACACACACACACACACACACCACACACACACACATACATACATTTATATAAGTTCTATATATATATACATATATATATATATATATATATATATATATATATATATTATATATATATATATATATATATAATATATATATATATATATATATATAGAACTTAGAAAGGTTTGGGCCAGTATTGGCCCAGGCTATGTCTAACTTAATAGCACCATCTGGCGAAGTGTTTCAATACAGGATTTGGGCACCAAGGCCCATTCGAGCAGAGATATATTGTTTGCGGAGACATATCCGGGTGTGGGTGGTTTGTCTGGGACTGTTTGAAGGAATTTGTCCAAAGACTTCTTGAATTTTGTGTGGTCAGTTTCTGTTTTGACTTGTCTTGGTGTAATGTTGAAGAGAGCGGGTCCAATTCAGGTGAAATAATTGTGCCGTATTGTTGTTATGAGATGCGATTTAGATTTTTGTTGTGGATGGATAGAACGTGGTCCAAGCCTTGGATGTATTTTGAAGATGATGCCAACATCATTCGGACAGTGCTGATGGAATATTTTCCGCATCATACAGATAATGTAGCGTTCACGGTGTCGTTGGAGTGAATACAGTTTCAGCTTTTCTAGTCTACCCCAGTAGTCGAGGTCTGACATGCCATCTATCATTTTTGTGATTGACATTTGGGGAGCTTCAATTCTCATAATATTCTGTTTCGTGTAGGGAGACCACAGTGGA
>NC_043002.1:12462261-12464761 GCF_006345805.1 Octopus sinensis
CTGTTCTGCAAAAGGTCCTGATAGAATAAGGAGCAGGCTTGAGAAAGAATAACTCCTGGGGTCGATTTCAGAAGGTGGTGCTGCAGCATGGCCGCTATATGTATACGCATACTCACACAGACACACAGACACAGACACACACACACACATATATATATATATATATATATATATATATCCTAACATACGTATAAAATATATATATCATTATATGTATATACATATATATATTACTCAAATATATATATATATAATATACTCTAATATATATATATATATATATATATATATATATATATATATATATATATATATATATGTTACTCAAAGAAATTTAAATTTTGTTTTGATTTTCACGTTTTATTTACAATTTTATAATAATATTATATAGGATAATATAATATAATGAAATGACAGAATATCAAATGTCCATTCTGATTGAACTAGTATTTTCATGCATTGAACTAGGCAATCTTCAGGTTCATGTAGTAGTGGTGACAGCTATGTTTTACCATCTACAACTGTACCAAGATGAGTTAAACTGTGTGCCTTATGGCTCCAGAATGTTACTTTTTGCAAATTGTTTTCTGACCAATCAGTATGTGACTTTACTTAATTACTTACGTTGATTGGTGTTTGGATTAGGCGTTAAATATGTGAAGAGACATGTATTTTGATCCTGGCCATACATTCCTTATACCATTCATATTACAGTATTATATCGACCCTAATTGCACTCGTCCAGAACTACTTACCTCCCTTATACAAACTTTTTACCCAGGGACTAATAGACCCGACACCGTTTGATAATCGGGGCGCATTCAAAGCCAGTGAACAGCAATGACGATACCGGTTTGACTTTGAATCTCTTTAACAATTCAAAATAATGAATTTAATTCCTCTTAATTCTACTTCAGTTCATCTAATTGTATTTATTTAGCGCTACTTTTCATAAAAAAAGCCTTTAACTGTTTTGATATTCAATGTGCATTTTCGCTCTTTTCTTTCTGACTTTCCCCATATCTTTTCCACGTGTAGTTTCTATTTTCTTTTTGAAACATATTTCTATTATATATGTTTATATATATATGTATGCATGTATGTATGTATGTATGTATGTATGTATGTATGTATGTAGAGAGAGAGGGGGGAGTGATACATTTGTGTATTTGTGTGTGTGTGGGAGATGAGAGAGAAAGAGAGAAACCAGTATATGCTTGGTACTCTTTTATATCACATTTTACGTATGTTTCAGCACTCTTTCAAACTCCTCAGCAGAACAGCATGCATAATCCTTCAGGACCCTTTTTCGCACAGACGAGAAATACATAAGTGCGCGGTGTATTTATGAGGGACATCTAACGATTGCATTTATAGTGTGACTTCATGTATTGTCGACTACAAGAATTTATATAACTGGTAAAATCAAGCGGTGTTAGTACACAACCGGGGTCCAACTATCCCTTGGGGTTCGTATAAAATTTGGGGTGAGGTGGGGCCACAGTAGTATTTTATGGGTTCATAGAAAATGTTTACCTTGGGTGTATTTATTAAAAGAAACAGTTTGGTTTCGTTCTATTTCAACCTATTCAAGTGAATGTGTGATCAAATAATATAGGTGGAAAAGAGAAAACCTATGATGAACTATTGAAAAATCTGCAGTTACGCAATCCAGACTACAAGTTCACGTTTATATCTGTAATTATTGAGGTATTGGAATATCTAACACAATGCCTAAATACCAATCTTGAAAAATTAGGGATCTCAAAACCAGAAAGGAGAAAGCTGATTCGAAGACTACAGATACAATCTATCACTGAAATTGTAAAAACCTAAAATTTTCAGAAGTTTATGATTGAATTATATATGAGCATGTCTAGAAAAGCAAGCATATGCATGAGAAGACACACATAAAATAAAACATACAAATCTTCACGTATACATAGATACATAAATACATACATACATACATACATACATACATACATACATACATACATACAAACATAACTTGTTGATATTGAAATTCCAATGAAGGAGCCTTGGATCTAAATTAGAAACCGGCCCTTTCTCTATTGGCAAAAATCTTGAAATATAAGTGAACAATGACATACATACATACATACATACATACATACATACATACATACACACATACATACATACATGCATGCATGCATAATATCTACCTTATGTAGTTTGCCCAGGCCCTCTGAGAGGTTAATGAAGAGCTATGCGCTCTTGAAACCCAAGCTGATGCAGTCTCTGCTCCGGTATCCTGATGTCCTCCACCTACCTTTGTATTGCGTCCAACTCTTACTGTGTGTGTACAGCATCTCCAGGGTTCTTTATCCTCTGAGAGACTTATGTACTGTACCCATAGTTAGCAAGGTTGATTATGTGAGCAACTGAAGGAATGTATACGAGGGCCCCTTTGAGAAACAGTGAACTGAAACACAGCTCCCTGTCTCTTTATGTATATCATAGCACAAAGATGAAA
>NC_043002.1:12469761-12472002 GCF_006345805.1 Octopus sinensis
TTTTGCTCGCGTATGTGTATATTTCTGCGTTCAAATTACAAAGGCGTCGAGCACAGAGTTAATGTTTACGTGGAACCACAAAAAAAAAAAAAAAATAATATAAAGAAAGAAAAAAGTCATTAAGAGGAAGATGTGTGTTCAATCAACTGTACATACGCGCCGAAAAATTTCCAGCGAACATCCGACCATATTGTTGAGGAAACATGATAATTATGTAAGAATTTCAGAAGAAATCAAAAGTGAAAGACACACTCAAACACACGCAAACATGCACACACATACATACGTATATGCGTACATACTAACATAACAGGTGCACATACAGACACACTCACACAGATATATTAACTTAGACATATGTTTATGTTTTTGCGTATATGTATATATTGATATTATATATATATGTATATATATATACATGGATAGATGTATTTGTGAGTGTGTGTGTGCGTGTCTGTGTGTCTATGCTTATGTGTATATGCAGAAAGTATATATAAGTATATACACGCACATGTTTATATATATATATATATATATATATATATATATGCATCCATCTATCCATCCATCAGAACATACATACTACATACTTATCCACACATATACATTATAAACACACGTATATACACACATGAATTCATACATACATATATACATACATATATACATACATACGTGCATACGTACATCCATATATACATGCATAACTGCGTACGTATGATCAAGTTATATAAACAAATTGATCGGATCCTGCGTAAGTTTGGAATTATAGACAATAAAATGAAACAATATTTAAAAGATCAAATAAAACGCACTTCCGTCTATAATGCCTACACACATCTGTCACTGTTGTTTCTCTTTGTGTATATGTATTTACGCAGGATTTCAATCTAAGTGTGGATGTTGTTGTTGTTGTTGTTGTTTGTGTTTGATGGAGTTTTTCACATGTTCTTCCAGATGTGCGTAAATATATGTACATATGTACGTATGGACATACACATGCATAGATGCAATTACATACATGCATACATACATATATACATACATATATATATATACACATATATATACCTCATATATATACATATATATATATATATATATATACATTTATACATACATATACATATATATGTATATATAGATACACAGTCGCGCGAGCATGTTTGTGTATATACAGGCATGTTTCCATGTAACATAGGGGAGTGAGCTTAATATACATTCTGATTATTTCATATATATATATATATATGTTATGTATGTGAGCATGTGTGTATTTGTGCTGTGTGTATGCATTTGGATGTGTGTATTTGTGATTGTATATGTGTGTGTGAATATCTACATATAGCCATCCATATTTACATATATATATATATATATATATATACATACATATATATATACATGTGTATATGATTTATATGCATATATATACTTACATATACAGCTATGTATATATGTGTGTGTTTGTGTGTCCATGTGTGCATGTTTGTGTGTTTGTACGTATAAATATAGTGTATAAAGCATACACGTATTAATAGATATATATGTGTGTGTGTGTGTGAGTACATGTGACTGTATGAATGTATTTGTATGTACATATGAATATATGTTTGTGTGTAGGTACATACATCAATGAGGATGTATCTCACATGCTGGATTCATTCGAATGAATTGCGTTCCGTTGGGCAAAAATTCACAAACACATACGTGCAGATACCCACGCACGTATACACATACATACACAAAAAAGATAAATGAAAACAATACAAAACATACACAAAAGGAGTCAAATAAAACAAGATAGAAATAAAGACGACAACAACACGAACAAGAAGAAGAAGAAGAACGACAACATCGACAACAACATCAATAATAATAACGACAGGATTTGTAAGTCGGGGAAACAAAACAATGAAGAAAGCGAACATTGCTTATCACACCCAATATGAGAGAATGATTCGTTTAATGAAAGCAATTTTCTAAAATCAATTAATTCTGTCTTTGAAAATATCTTCCAAATTCATTCATTCTGCTATTTAGAATGTCTTTTACTAAGGCAAGCTGCCATTTCTTTTCACCATCATAATTCTTTCACCAGCAACAGAAGGAAATTAACTCATTGCAAAACTGTAAAGAAGAAATACGTACAACAGAAGAGGAAAAGTGAGGAAAACAAAACAAACAAAAAAATAAATAAATAAATAGGAAAAAAACAAAAAAATAAACAAACAAAAAATA
>NC_043002.1:12474602-12482102 GCF_006345805.1 Octopus sinensis
TTCCCGAGCTAATGGAAGAGAGAAGTTGAAAGGCATAGTCGTGTGTTTAAGATGCTCGCTTTACAACCACGTGGTTATAGTAAAAGACCCTTGCTCAAGTGCTGAGCAGTGGAATTGATACAGTTCTATATTTAAGAGATGAGGAATTAAGTACATTATTTACATTTGACGGGTATTTGTCCTCATCTTGTCTGTTGTTAACACAACGTTTCAGCTGATATACCTTCCAGCCTTCATCAGGTGTCTTGGGAAAATTTCGAACCTGGGTTCTCATTTCTAAGATATTGAAACCAAAACCACGTGGTTTCAAAACGAGGCTCTCACCCACACAGCCATGACCGACCAATTCTTAAATGAGATCTCCGTTAAGATAGAAACCGCATATGCAAATGCGAGTCCTGCTTTTAAAAGTACAAATATGGAGATAAGATTGTTGTTAGCGAGATCTAAACTAGTTGAATGAGATTTAGGTTAGTAAAAGAGCAACTAACCAAAGGAAGACTCTGATAGTAACTATGTAACTGATATGCGTGTGTACGTGTGTGTGTGTGTGTGTGTGTGTGGCGTGTGTGCTTTTGTGCGAGCGCGCGCGTGTGTGTATATGCTACAGAGACAGATATATGTAAACCAGATTAATGATTCCGAAGAAAAAATTATGTCAATGAGATTCCATGCGCATGTGTGTCTATATGCGTCTGTATATGCACATATGTATGCGTGTGCATGTGTGTGTGTTAGAGAGAGAGAGAGAGAGAGTGTGTGTGTGTGTGTGCGCGCGCGCGTGTGTGTGTGTGTATGCCACAGAGATAGAAATATGCAAACGAGATTAATGATTCCGAAGAAAAAATTATGTCAATGAAATTCTATGCGCATGTGTGTCTATGTGTCTGTATATGCACATATGTATGCTGTGTGTTTATATGTATATGTATGTGTGTGTGTGTGTACAATGTATGTGTGCGTTCTTTGTTATTTTCTGTTTGCTTGGTCAGAAGGAATGGTTTTTGAAGATGGCTTTCACAGATCCTCCAAGACCGATGATATCGATGCGGTTAGCGTCTTGTTTTTTATCTTTTGAAACATTTGCGACTTGGCAATTTCAGGAAAAAGCAATGCTTTCTTCTTGTAGCAGAAAGCCGACAATTTTGAGACGATTCCAGTACTCAACTGGTGTATATTTTATCGTCTGCTGAAAGGATGAATGGCAAAATCGAACCCAGCACCTGAAGAAATGCTGTTGGGTATTTGTTTTTTGCGTTGCTTTAACAGTTCTGTCAGTTAAAATAAGTAAAACGATTTACTGAAGAGGCTAAGGAAATAGCCGAAACTGAAGGTTCAGTCCAAGGAATTCTCTAGTCGATCTTTTTGGGCGATTGCAGCCCCTGTGAGCATATCTGTATACACATATGAGCTTTTCCTACAGCATTAGAGTATTTTAGCTCTTATTTCTACCGATGTTGGTGTCTTGACACCCTTAGTTGCGTATATATATAGTGAGAATTTACAAAAAAAGAAAAACAAAAGACGAGGACGGGTGTGTAAACAACAAACAGGTGTATTAATTTAACGCTCGGGAAGTGAGAAAGTCTTTTACGTTTCGAGCCTCAAAAATGCCCGCTCTCACCCGTTCTGTACGTACTGGCTCTCGAGCCATTACTAAGGAAGTTGGATATTTCGATGGACATACCGCGTAATCTATGATGCGGAAGGTTCGTGACGGCTTATGCGGACGACGTCACCGTAATAGTATCGGACTGGGTAAAAGTCCTTTGTACTATAGATATACAGGCTGAAATTTTCGGGAAGTGGATTAGTCGATTACTCAACTAGTACTTAATTTATCGACCCGAAAGGATGAAGGCAAAGTCGACCTCGGCGGAATTTGAACTTAGATCATGGCGTCAGACGAAATACCTATTTCTATTTCTTTACTGCCCACAAGGGGCTAATCACAGAGGGGACAAACAAGGACAGACAAAGGGATTAAGTCGATTACATCGACCCCAGTGCGTAACTGGTACTTAATTTATCGACCCCGAAAGGATGAAAGGCAAAGTCGACCTCGGCAGAATTTGAACTCAGAACGTAACGGCAGACGAAATACCGCTACACATTTCGCACGGCGTGCTACGTTTCTGCCAGCTCGCCGCCTTTCGGACACCGTAATACTATCAGAAATCGAGGTGTGGGACACTGTCTTAAGGGTGTACGAAGCAGTGACCGGAGCAAAGATTACTCAGGACAAGTTAGTAGGCAGGCACTTGGAGAGGTAGCTCTATGCCAACCGATATCGTTGTAGGGCGTTTGACAGCAGGTCCGGTTAAATTGCTGCGGGTCTGGAGGAAGGCGACGAGTATGGTAACTAATCTCACTCAGATATAGACAGAGAGGAAGTTGTCCCTGAAGGATCGGGCAGAGGTGGTGAATGCGTATATCGCTTCCATCATCTACTACTGCCTGACCATCGTCCCTTGCTCTGCTTCGTGGCCGATCAAGCTTGAGGACTTCTATGGTAGGACGTGTTCCGCTCGTCAGACGGTCCATCTGCTGTTAACAGCCGCTGAGCAAATGTCTGGGCATGCTGTGGCTAATGATGCACAGACACGCACTGAGACTGCGACTTCGCCAGCGTTTTCTTAACGGTGAGCAAGAGTGGTTACTGCTTGTCAGACGGTTTTTTTTGCAGCTCATCTGATTAACAGAGCTAAAGTCCTGGATCAAGCATAGACCAAGAAAGGGCGCTTGGCACGTGGAGTGTCGGCAAGCGCTCATAGCTTTCTGTCAGTCAGGCACCCGGTCGGTAGAAGTTTTATTATGTACCATAGAGGATTAGTGGCGGGCAAGAGTGACGACGTCATCGGAGAAAATCTAGATCTCGGGAGGGATCAATTAACTGTTTTTTCCGGAGCCTATGAATGCACATATCGTCAGCAACTAAGGGACATGGTCAACTTGTTATGGTCAAACAAGTGACAAGCAAATCTGTGGTATTGAGCAGAATATTTGCTGTAGCCCATCTTTTATACCAAGACAAAATAATGTACATGATAACACTTCCAATCAGTTAAGATGAGAAGCCATGAGAGCCACTGCCTGGTACTGCATCAGGGCATTTATAATAATAATAATAATAATAATAATAATAATAATAATAATAATAATAATAATTATTATTATTATTATTAGTAGTAGTAGTAGTAGTAGTAGTATTATTAGTATTGTTATTTTTATTATTATTATTATTATTATTATTATTATTATTATTATCATTGTATTTTAAAAGGATTGACGTAACTCTTCGCGAAGGTAAACAGTCAAGACGAAGAGCGCGATTCGATTATAATAGATATTGTATTGGTTCAACCAATACAATATCTATTACGATCGAATCGCTCTCTTCGTCTTGACTACTACTACTACTACTACTACTACTACTACTACTACTACTACTACTACTACTACTACTATTATTATTATTATTATTATTATTATTAGTAGTGTAGTAGTAGTAGTAGTAGCAGCAGCAGTAGTAGTAGAAGTAGTAGAAGTGTTATTATTATTATTATTATTATTATTATTATTATTATTATTATTATTATTATTAGTAGTAGTAGTAGTAGTAGTAGTAGCAGCAGCAGTAGTACTACTAGTAGTAGTAGAAGTAGTAGAAGTGTTATTATTATTATTATTATTATTATTATTATTATTATTATTATTATTATTATTAGTAGTAGTAGTAGTAGTAGCAGCAGCAGTAGTACTACTAGTAGTAGTAGAAGTGTTATTATTATTATATTATTATATTATTATTATTATTATTAGTAGTAGTAGTAGTAGTAGTAGTAGTAGTATAGTAGTAGTAGTAGTAGTAGTAGCAGTAAGTTAGTTGGAATATATGAAGTGATCTAACAGAAAATAAAAATTAAAAAAACAAAACATAACTACCCGTATTTAAAAATAGAAATGATTGATATTATTAAGACACGAACCAGTTTCCACCCCACTCAAAAAAAAACAAACAAACATAAATACATAAATAATACCAAATTATTTTGTGGCTTATTTATTTAAATATATTCAAAGATGCTGGGTTGTTATTTCGTTTTATTGAATTTTCGACAGAGTGTGTATATAATTCGATGTTGCAAAGAAAAGGTGAAAGACCTCATAAAGTTTTGCTGACGAACATAGGTGTTGTATTACGTTATATCGACATTTGCATCGATTTATATAAACTTGTGTGTGTGTGTGTGTGTGTACATGTATTACCTGCGTTTGTGCTTTTGAGTGCATGCATGCGTGTGTGTGGATACTGTGTGTTTATGTGTGTCTGTATGTTAGTGGTATATATATGTACACATATATGCATATATAGATTTATATGTGTGAATACTTATGTAATATAGAAATTCTTTCATATATACTATATATATATATATATATATACACATACATACATACATACATACATACATATATATATATATATATGTCTACGTATATGTATATACATATGTGTACACATCTGTGTCTACAGAAAAATATATATTTATACGTATATATACGTTATGCATATATACATACATACATATATTATATATATATATATATATATATTATATATATATATATATATAAACATATATATATATGCATATATACGTATATATATATGTGTGTGGCGTTTGTGTGTTTGTGAGTGTGTGTGTGTGTTGTGTGTGCGTGTGTGTGGAATATATGAACATATGAAGAAGATAGATAGAGAATATTTATTATTAGCAAAGGCAATATTTCAGTCCGTAAAATATAGAGAGAGACCAATATTTTACACTTCCATCAGATAAACACACAGTGGCTAACATTCACTATAAATAGTTTACTATGTATGGAACTGTTGTTGACAGGGTGGGAGAGAGTATGAGTGGAGGTAGACGCTTTCATTGAACGTAATGGCGGTGGTGGAGAGAGGAGTGGAAATGAAAAGAAAGAAGGAAAAGAAAGAAGGAAAAGAAAGAAGGAAAAGGTGGAAGAAGAATATAAAAGAATAGACGATGTTAAAAAAACGGTGAAGGAGACGAGAAGGAAGAGAAGTCGATGAAAGGGGAGAAGAAGGAGAGGAAGAAGAGGAAGAACACGGGAAAGGTGAAGAACATTTTTGATTATGCAGCGTAGCAATGTGAAGAATATCCAGAAAATGGATGATGATGATGATGATGATGATGATGATGATGATTGTGATGGTGATGATGATGATGATGATGATGATGATGATTGTGATGGTGATGATGATGATGATGATGATGATGATGATGATTGTGATGATGATGATGATGATGATGAAAAGAAAAATCAGAATGAAGAATTAGGGGATATATGGAAATCAACAGTCAAATCTGAACAACACTTGCACCAACAGCGGTAGCAGCAGCAGCAGCATAAGCGGTATAAACATCGACGCCACACTTAACATCAGCAAAAACATCAACATCAGCATCAACATTAAAGTTGACTTGTAACAGAGGTACAAGGTCTCTAATTCTTAGAAAGTTCTGTGCTGATTTTATCGTGCCATTTTTAAAGATACTGAAAAGAAATTTTGTCATTTTGTATTCTTGTTAGGTAAATATATAAACACATACGAAAACACACACGTGTACACATACGGTTAGTCTCTGCACAGTTTACAATTACCAAATTTAACTTACATGTTAGGTGTAGACTGAGGGCTGTAGCAAGTATCTAGGAGTGATATCGAACTCAGAGTCACGTACGTCCGAAGCGAACTTCTTTACTATACGTTGACAGTATATTGAGTAAATATAGAATCGGTATTCTCTATAGTGAGATATACATCAGATTATCGATATATATTTTTAAAGCGGGACATACACTAAAAGCTCTCATTTAAGTGCTGAAAGAAGTGCGATGATACATCCGTTTCGAAATATATTTGGTCTCTAAAACACAAGATAGAAATAATATCGTTGTAAATAGAAAGGCATACAATAGCCGTGGCAACAAATACTTAGATTTGGTTTCTTCTTGGCCATATCACAAGTAGGAGAGAAAAACTTCTTCACTATGCTTTCATGTAAAAAAATATGAACATCAAACTTCCAAAATATTTCTTCGTCAGTAGATTTGAGCAAATTAGTTGAACCTACAAGCAACACAGAGTAATCAGAAATTTAACAAGGAAAACGAAGCTGAAATTTGAGGCGTATATTGACAAATAAAGGCAAGTCAAATGCAATAACCTCTTAAGTAAGACATGATTTTATGTGAAATACACGGAATACCGAAAACCCGAGCTCAAATTCCAGTCAAACTTAATTCAAGTGGTGTATTGTAATCTCATTGTAAAAACATTATTTTCTTTTATCAATTGAATGTTTCACATCTTCAGTTATTGGCATTCGAACTGTGTCGTCTGAGCGCCATCTTAAACAAAGACATCTTTTTTCATTATAACCCATCTGGTTCATCTAGCATTGATGAAGTAAGTGCAGTAGGCTTCAGCCGAATAATTATAATTATACTCTATACTGCTTATTGAGTACTTTTCCTCTAGTTTTTTTATAAACAACATACATTTTACTCTCGATTAGTAGAACATTGCAAATAATTTGAGATTATGAAGATATATGAGAGAAAAATACCCTGTAATCAAATCATCATAATAGTGCAAATCAACCATCAAAAGCCCGTTTTAGGCTCCCAATAGAAAAAAAACGACCAAACGAGTGATAATATATTAAGAAGAACAAAAAGAGAAGCATATTTTTTTTCATTATAGTATCATCACTGTCACCACATACGAATAAATCAGGTTCAAAATTAAAAGAATCAGAAAAACTAGGAATTTTCCATGGCGTAATCAGGTTCCAGGCCGGTAATTTTTTGAAGGGTGGGGACAAGTCGGTTTCATCGACCCCAGTAATTGACTGATACTTTATTTTATTGACCTCGAAAGGGTGAATGGCAAGGCAACTGACTTCAGTGAGATTTGAACCCAGAACGTAAAGAACTAGAAGAAATACTGCTAAGCATTTTGCCCAACATATTAACAACTCTACCAACTCGCCGCCATCTTAGCGAGTCTCATGGGACAAAGAAATTCAAAGTTATCCTTGGTGTTATTTGAACTCACAAACTAAACTATAACATGTATCATAGCATATTATATTACCCTTTAAGAGCGTTTACATTTTAGTTGGGGCGGTGTACAAGATCGTGTAACATTTGTGAATTTCTCTTGCATATAATGCAAGCGAAATAACATTCCCTTGAAATTTAAACAAAATACACCAATCAGCGTACAGACAATATGGCTATCACTAGTATTTCTGTACTCTACTCCTGCAGTTGTATAAACTACAACTGCTAAATTCGTTCCTTCACAATCTCACTTCATTAATTTTGTCTATTTTTCGCACCTCAATTTCAGTGAATTCTCAATCTTAAGTTGCATTATTAAAGTGCACGAACTAAGATTTATCT
>NC_043002.1:12489602-12502102 GCF_006345805.1 Octopus sinensis
TGTGCATACGTATGCATATATATATATATATATATATATATATATATATATATATATATATATATATATATTATATATATGTATATATATATATATATATATATATGTATATATATATATATGTATATATATATATATATATATCCATATATACTCACACACCACATTTACATGGACACATACATAGCGCTGTCGGTAGGCATTTAATCTGATTGACACGGGTTGAGTTGACGCTGTGGGTGCACGCTATAATTGTATAGGTGCAGACATGACTGTGTGGTTAAGGAGCCTTTCCTTGCAACCTCGTCATTTCGAGTTCATTCCAACCGAGAGGCAAGTGTCTTCTACTCTAGCACCGGGCCTACCAAAGACTTGCGTGTTTGTGTTTGTACATTAGTCTTTGTCCATCCCACCTCTTCACACCTGGTGTGGGTTTGTTTACTTCCGCATAACTTAGGTGTTCTGACAAAAGAGACTGAGACCGATAGAATAAGAACCAGATTGTAGAAATAAGAACTGGGTGTCGACTTGTTCGAATGAACCCCTCAAGGCAGTGCCCCAGTAAGGCCGCAGTCCAATAACCGTTAAAAGCAAAGGTAATAAGATAAACGATGTTTATAAATCAGTAGGTACGTTTTCTAGAAGATTGATAAATGAGGCAAAAGAGATTTCTATTGCAACCATTAGAGATATTTTTGTAGTTCCCAGGACAAAATAATTGATTTAGTCAAGATACTGAAAAGAGATAGACATCGACAGATCGTTGTAGATATGTTCAATTGATACGTGGTTAGTATTATAGTTGTTGTTATCAAACTTGTACAGCTATTGCTATCAGCAGAAGATATCAAAAGCGATATAGCAATGACGTAGGAGGCCCAGTTATAAATCATTCAGACGACCTTGTCAGGTTACCAGGGAAACAAGTGTGGATATAAACACACGTAGAAGTTCTCTATAACTTTAATCTAATCTCTAATTCTACTCTAACTGTAGATGGCTATTATGTATAGGCATATATGTATGTATGTATATATATATATATTATATATATAGGCATATATGTATGTATATATATATATATATATATATATATATATATAATATATATATATATATATATATATTATATATATATATATATATACATATATGTGCATACGTATGCATATATATATATATACATTTATACATACATACATGCATACATACAAATACACACACATACACACATATATAGATTAGTTAATGGACAAACGAAAGGAGATGGTACACAACAAATTTGATTCGGTTACATGTATCTTGAAGTTTCGTAGGCTCATGAAAGAAATTTAACATGTCAGAATGTTATCAACCAATATCTATGTATCTGTCAAGCTATCTATCTATCTATCTATCTATCTATCTATCTATCTATCTATCTATCTATCTATCTATCTATCTATCTATCTATGACAACAACAATTCCCTTCAACCACTGCTCACTCCATCACCAACAAGTGAAAAATTAACGACGACAAGCAAACGAAATGCCGAAATTTGCGCTAATGCAGGACTAAATTACGCAGGCAATTTTCCACCCCTTGCTAGTTGCATAATCAGCAACCACAAACCTACACCCCACACCCCTGCCATCAAACCAACACCACCGGCAGTAGTAACAACAATAACAAAACAACAACAAACTTCGCCGAGGCGATAAAAGAAAAGGTAACAAAAGTTTCGTTACTACACAACAGATTAAAGATTGCAGAAACCTTATTACAAATGAAAACGGAAAAATACTCTTACACATACCTCAGCACATACTGAATGAGGAGAAAAAAAGACAATTGTATATAAAATCACAATAAAAAAACTAAAAGTCCAGAAAAGGCAAGCACAGACAAAGTCGAAAAGTGCTTACGCCCCATCTGGGGATACAAGGATTGTGTGACTTGGGCGAACAAGTTCGCACACGTACAGGTGGTTTTTCAGAATGAAGAGTTGGCGAAGAAATTCTCAACGATAACCCTTCATTCTGATGAACTAACTTTGTCCCGAGTTACCTCGGCCAGAAGGTGACGAAAGTCATTATCAGTGGTGTCCCCCAAGTGACTACAACACTGTGGATAACATCCGCCTTAACATCCGAAATGGAGGACTTAAACATCCTAGATATCGGTGTTTCGGAAAACAAGGACTGGCTGGGAAAGAGAATAGAGTTCCTCTTCCACATAAGTCAAGAGGACATAAATAAAATTCCCACCCACGTACATCTTGAAGATGGCCGCAAGTTATACGTAGTAGTCGAGGGCAGAAGGCCACGATGCTATACATGTGGCAGTGAGGCACACCTCAAAAAGGAGTGCAAATCTGCCGCAAAATTACAACAACAACAATAGCCACAGGAAAAATCACAAAAGCAGGATTATTGCCCACACCACATATGGACAGCTAGTCAAGAAGCTGTATGCGGAAATGCAGGAAAAACAACAAGAACAAGCCAACCCAACCAAACAACACCAAAACCCAGCGCCAAGAACAGAATCATCACCACCAACAACAAATAAACCAATTCCAACACCAAGAACAACAGCAAAACCCAAAGGAACAGAAAAACAAAGAAAACAACACAAACTGATCCCCCATCCCTTATACCGCACTCAACACACACAACACTCAACAACCAACAACAACGAAAACAACAACACAACCACTTACACAGACATACATAGAAGCCCACAACATACCCTACCCCCTTCTGATTCCTCAGAAATTCGTCGGTCGGAAGACGAAACCAGTGAGGAATGGCAAATAGCTACAAAAAGAAGGAAAATAAAGAGCAGAAACACAACCAAACCAAATGCAAACACGAACAAAGCAGGGGGAAATACAACTCCCGAAGACATTTCAAAACCCAACGCAAACAACAGCCACACCAACACCACAAAAACATATACAGCAAACATGCTCACAGCCATAGACACCAAAAACACAAATTTGATGGAATACATCCAATCAAAAACAAATAGGAATAAAAGGAGGGCTTTCATTCGTCGGGAAATATATACCATACAGTGTTATTTTACGTTCAATAATAAGATTTATTAACTTTGAAAGAAAAGTTCTTTGGATTGTCACTATTCTGCTTCTCACAAATGGAATGAAATAATATTGGGTTGTCCGGAAAGTTCGTGTCGATTTATAGTAGCTTAACTTTCGACTTATTTTAGAACATGTTTGAGTCCATAAAATAGGATTTGACCACACCTCCATTTAGAGCACAGTTTAAGCTACCTTTTCGTGGAAGAAGGTTTATGTTTCTATAACCTGTGTTAATTGTGTAACCCTTTAAAATGGAAGATAAGAAAGTTCATTTTCGGCACTTGGTGCTTTTCTTTTTCCGTAAACTGAAAAATGCCTCACAAGCAACCAAAGAAATATGCGCAGTTTATGGTGATGTTTCTTTATCAGAAAGAACTGTATGGAAGTGGCTCGCAAGGTTCCGAGCTGGAAATTGTAGCCTTATTGATAAAGAGCGATCAGACAGACCATCCACTACAGATGATGACCAAATCAAGTCATTATTTCAGAGTAACTCACATTGCACAACACCAGAATTGGCAGAAGCCGCAACCTATCAAAATCCGTCGGTCGTGAGCACCTGGTAAAACTTAGATACACAAATCGCTACAATGTTTGGGTACCACATGAGTTGAATGAGAAGAACCATTTGGATCGCATTTCCATCCGTGATTCGCTTTATAAACGGAATGAAAACGCGCCTTTTTTAAAGCAAATTGTGACAGGTGATGAGAAATGGATTATCTACCGAAATGTTCAGAGAAAGCGATCCTGGAGTAAGCAACATGAGCCACCCTTAGCCACCCCAAAAGTCTTGCTTTGTATCTGGTGGGATTGGAAAGGAATACTGTACTATGAGCTTCTTCCAAGTAACCAGACAATTAATTCTGAGAAATACTGCACAAAACTGGACGAGTTAAAAGCAGCAATTCAAGAGAAACGTCCAGAATTGGCCAACAGGAGGGTGTTGTTTTCCAACATGATGCAAGACCGCACGTTTCTTTAGGAACCAGACAAAATTTGCTGCAGCTCGGCTGGGATGTGTACCCCCACCCTCCCTATTCATCAGATATTGCTCCTTCGGATTTCCACTTATTCAGGTCTCAGCAGAAGTCTTGGATGACGTAAAAAGATACGTTGATGAATTCTTTGCCTTGAAACCACCTCAATTCTGGGAAGAGGGTATTTTCTAGTTAAAAGAAAAGGCGGAGACATATTGTGCAACAAAATGGTTCATATTTGGTTGATTAAAAATGTAATAGCAAGTATTTATTGACTTTTTTCTTTCCTTTTTCTGTCCGGACAACCCAGTAGAATGAAACGAAATGAAATAAAATTGAATAAAATAATATTCTTAATAGGTTTAACGACTTTCTAGCCAATGAAAACGTTCGTACTTCAAGCAAATTATTAAAAGTAGCGACGTAGATATAGTGAAATATAGTTATCTCCCATTGCTTTTGAACTTTTCTATCCGAGAAGACACGGAAGAGGTGCAAAAGGAAGCAGCTAACAATTTGATGTTCTACAATTGTTTATATATACATATTTTATATACATTTTTATATACATACATGTTAATATACATTTTATAGCCTGTACCCATGTATGAGCTTAACACGGTAACCTCGAAGCTTACATCTGGATGGAATTATTATTATTATTATTATTATTATTATTATTATTATTATTATTATTATTATTATTATTATTATTATTATTATTAATATTGTTGTTGTGATCATCATCATCACCACCACCACCACCACAATCTTCCTCCTCCTCATCATCATCCTCCTCCTCCTCCTCCTCATTATTATCATCATTATTATCATCATCATCATCATCATCATCATTATTATTATTATTATTATTATTATGATTATATAACTGTTCAATATTTGGTAGACTGAGGCAAATTTCTACTGCATCCCCTGCTACACCTCCGAGTTTCTGGAGTGTGTGCAGCATTGTGTGTTCTTTTCTGCTGTTGGGAGAGGGGAAACTCTTCCCGGTACTGTATTGTGACAGCTTTTTTACCTTGAGATGTGCTGCTGTCTTTTGTTGTGTTAATGCTTGTATTGCGTATTGAGTGTGTAACGCCTTGGTTTTGAGGTTTGCTGGTGGGAGTTTATTTCACTGGGTAAATGCTGAATGCTGTATAGAGTGTGTCTTTTATTTGTGGGTTGGTTTGTTTAGCTTGTATTATTGGATTCATAGTGTTTTGAGTAGGATGTGGGCTGTTTCTAGGGGGACTATTTTTTGCACAGTGTATAGTCTTGAGGATCCAGGTATAGCTTTTACGTTTTTGTCATGCCCAATGCTCCAGTTATTATTGGCGTTGTTTTTATCTTCATGCCCCACATTTTGAATACCTCAATTTCTAGTTCTTTGTTCTTCGACAATTTCTCCACTTCTTTTTCGACCAGAAGAGACTGCAATGTCTATCAGTAAGCAAGTGCTTTTCTCCCCAATCCTTGACTTTTATGTCTGAGCGATTCGCTGTTATTTCTTATATCTTGCTTGGCACATGTTTATACCACCTGATGTCAGTTTTGATATTGTAATGTTGTTCCTTCTCGAGCCATGCCTGGCTCATAAAGGCCGGTTTCCCGGTTTCCTTGCCGTATAGGTTCCCCACCTGGACGGGACGACAGTCCATCGCAGGTGGGCTGCAGGATGCAAGAGGAAAGAGTGAGAGAAAGTTGTGGCGAAAGAGTCAGCAGAAGTTCGCCATTACCTTCTGCCGGAGCTGCGTGGAGCTTAGGTGTTTCGCTCATGAACACACACATCGCCCGGTCTGAGATTCGAACCCGCGATCCCTCGTCAGCGAGTCCGGTGCTCTAACCACTAGGCCATGTGCCTCCACATTGTAATGTTGGTATATTGTCCAGTGGATATAACTGCTTACTTTGTCGTGTCTGTGTACATATTGAGACACGTCAAGGACTGGGCAGTCCGAGATGATGTGGCCAATTGTCTCATTGTGTTGTCCTAGATATAAGTAGTAATCCAAAACAACATAATTTAATATAAAATATATAAATGTACAAATGATAATTTGTTATTGTTTTAAGTGTGTTTCGTAAATCAGAAATTATGTCTCATGACAAAGTGCAGACTAGTTAGACAAACTGGAGCTTGATTGATATATGTTACAGAAGCTGTATAAAGCGTAAGAGAACAAGTAAATTTCATTTGGTTGATTATATTCGTAGACAGGAAGCATAAGAACAACAACGAAGTCGATAGTTCTGAAAACGTTATATCGACAAAGAAGAAAAAAACCTAAGTGAGATGTTTGGCGGGGACTAAGATAATAAATCAGAAAAAGGCAAAAAGCAAAATAAAATAAAAGAAGAAAAATTAGGATTTTGGTTGCGTACTTATTGGAAATTTTGTTATATAGAAAAGAGATGAGATAAAAAGTTGTAGGAAAGAAAGCACAGGCGAACGTGGATAAATAAATAGAAGCAGATATGATTTCTAGAAGATTGATAAATGAGGCAAAAGAGATTTCTATTGCAAACATTAGAGATATTTTTGTAGTTCCCAGGACAAAATAATTGATTTAGTCAAGATACTGAAAAGAGATAGACATCGACAGATCGTTGTAGATATGTTCAATTGATACGTGGTTAGTATTATAGTTGTTGTTATCAAACTTGTACAGCTATTGCTATCTGCAGAAGATATCAAAAGCGATATAGCAATGACGTAGGAGGCCCAGTTATAAATCATTCAGACGACCTTGTCAGGTTACCAGGGAAACAAGTGTGGATATAAACACACGTAGAAGTTCTCTATAACTTTAATCTAATCTCTAATTCTACTCTAGCTGTAAATGGGAATTAGTTGAGGCTAGTCAATATAGTATATCAATACGCATTATTTGATTTTCCATTCAAACTTCCAGGAAAAACATTAACTGCATAGAAAAACGTCTACATTTATGAATACATTCAAAAACATATATATCTGTGTGTGTGTGTATGTATATATATGTATATGTATATGTATATATGTATGTATATGCATATGTATAGCCACTACACATTCTTTATTTTCTCTCCTTGTTTCTTTCAGTGTTCCTTTCTGTGGAAGAGCGTAGGCTCGAAACGTTAAAGACCTTTTCACTTCCCGAGCGTTAAACTAATACATCTGTTTCTTGTCTACACCACATGTCTTTGTCATTTTTTTTTTGTTAATTCTCACCTATGTATCAATATATATATATATATATACACATCCATATACACGCACACACACATAGTTGATTGTTAATGTGTACTTATACAAAGTTAACACACAAGTGTGCATATAATTGTAACATATTCGCATGCACATACAGAGGTGTAGCTGCATGGCGGTCGTCATATAACCAACATGCGTACGTACATAATGTACGGACACTCACATACACACACATGCACACACATACACACATACACACACACATGTATATTTAATACAAAATGAAGGAAGACAATACAGGATTGCCAAGTTCTAACAAATTTATTAACTTGAAAAGGAAGGGCAAGAGTTTTGACGTTTCGGTTTCTGATCCTTTCTCATAAAGAAATATAGAGAAAAGTATAGGTAGGAAGGAACAGAAAAATACAACTCTCTGTCTCTCTCCTTCTCTCTGTCTCTCTTACTCCTCCTTCCTATATATATATATATATATATATATATAAAGAATTACCTGTATCTTGAAGAAAGAAAAAAAAAAAAATATATATATATTTATCTTCAAGATACAGGTAACTCTTTCGCATTATTTAAATAGCTTCCACACCACCATATCAGCTAATTCTTCCCCAGTTACAACTTCAATCTTTTTGCTCTCCAATACCGTTTGCTTTTCACCAACATATTAAGCTGTTCCCGAGAAAAAGGATGCGTAAAATCGTCAAGAGTAACACTGAAATCTTCCCTCCCTCACTCCCTTCCTCCCAATCTCTTTCCCCTGTCTCCCCTTCTCTCCGTCCCTCCCACTCTCCCCATCTATCCTCTCTCTCTCTCTGTTTCTCTATCTGTCTACATGTATGTGCTCATACACACACGTATACGCACGCATGCACAACAAACACACACACACACACACACACGAAAATACACACACAAGTTTGTATATATATATGCATACACATATGTTTGTATATATGTATAAATGAATGTGTACACACACATATGTACAAATATATATATGTGTGTGTGTATGTACGTGCGTATGTATGTATGTATGTATGTATGTATGTATGTATGTATGTATGTACGTGTCAAGTCCTCGTTAAAGGCCTTTGATATGCAGGACACTGACTGGGAGAGCAATGCCTGTCATCGCCACAGATGGAGAAAGCAGCTTAAGGAGGGGATCGACACTTTTGAGAGAGCACGTATCCAGCATGAAGAACTTAAGCGTGCTGCGCGAAAGCGCACGGCTCGTATAGTGAATGGGGAAAGCTTGGTCTGCAATGTTTGCAGTCGTGTATGCTTGTCAAGAGCAGGGCTAATTAGCCATCAACGCAAATGTAAAATCTAAGTTAGTCCTAGAGCGCACAATGTTCCTGAAGGTCGGCAATGGTCTTCCTCGGTCACGAGTGGACGGCCATCATGTATGTATGTATGTATTATGTATGTATGTATGTATGTATGTATGTATGTATGTATGTATGTATGCATGCATATATGTACACCTTTTGAAACCCGTAAGTACAGAAAGTAACTTACTGGAAATCAGGGTAAGACCACATAATGTTAGTCCTCTGAGAAAAGTGTCTGATAGCCAGTCCTCTCCTGAGACCAGTGTACAAGAATATGTGTCACCTATTTGTCTCATAACTGAGGGCCTTTGCAGGCAATACCGTCCTAAACCAGAGCTGGTTTAGTAGTAAAAAGACGGGGTAATTCCACACTTACCTAAATTCTTAAGCTCTCGAACGACAGCCTCGTTGCAAGCCGAAAGCAAAGCTAAAAAGGGAAGTAAAGAAACAGAAGTGTTCCAATGTCAAACTTGCATGTTTATTCATAAAACATTCCGGCAGATTTGAACATGAATGTGCCAATCGTTGTTTTGTTTTGTCACAGGAGAATGACTTCTTTCTGACAAATACATGTTCGTAACATACTCGATTCATTACTACAAGGGGTTTCTAGCACAGCCGGTACCTTGAACACTTTGTATCTCGTCAGCCAGAGGCACCTCGGACTAATGAATCTAACGATGATCTTGTTTATTAGCTTCAGCTAGCAAACTTCATTGTATTCATTAGGTCACGTTACAACTTCATTTGTACTTTATCAGAGCCCAGTCCTGGGCGCCAAAGGGCAAAAATTTGTCCCTTCTCAAAGGGGCGTAAAGTGAAAATCGTAACGTATTTCTACTTAATCCAATAATCTACCGACTTGGTCACTGTACTGTCTTCAAAACAGTAAAATATTATATGCGCTGTCTTACCCACGTTATATGGGCTGCGATAAGGCGGCGAGCTGGCGAAAACGTTAGCACGCCGGGCGAAATGCTTAGCCGTATTTCGTCTGCGGTTACGTTCTGAGTTCAAATTCCGCCGAGGTCGACTTTGCCTTTCATCCTTTCGGGGTCGATAAATTAAGTACCAGTTACGCACTGGGGTCTATATAATCGACTTAATCCGTTTGTCTGTCCTTGTTTGTCCTCTCTGTGTTTAGCCCCTTGTGGGTAGTAAAGAAATAGGTATATGGGCTCTTGATATCATCAACGTTTGACGGCAAATAATAAGAAAAACGAAAAATTCCAATCAGCTTTTTACAAGCGAGCATAACTGTGTGGCTAAGAAGCTAGCCTTGCAACCACATGATTTCGGGTTCAGTTCCCCTGCACAGTACCTTGGGCAAATATTTCCCCGCTACCACATAACGATCAGTGTTGGTTTGTTTGTGTCCCTCGTAAGTTAGCAGTTCGGTGAAAAAGCCCTGCAATATAAGGATAAGATTTACAAAAGAAAAAGAAAAAAAGAAAAAAATGGGCTGAAGTCGATTTGTTTAACTAAAAGTTTTAGGGCGGCGCTCCAGTATGACCGTAGATCAACAAGTGAAGCAAGAAAGGATAAAAGAGAATATCATATGTCCGGTTTCTGTTCTATTCTTGTTTTCTTTCTTCCTTTCTTCGTTCTATGGTTTTATTTTTTTTTAATTAGTTGATATAACCTATTCAGTTAAGTAAACGCGGTGTCATAATTTATTTGTCCTCATATCAATCAAATGTAATTTCACTCTAAATCAAACACTCACATATTACATAGTTAACAATTAACCGAAAGGCAACGACATAATGACGGAACATACAGGGTGGTGCAAAAGTAGGCTTAAAGTTGTATAGTTGTATATTTTATTTAATTTTTTTATTTAAAAAAAACATACAATGTTAGTCCCGTAAATTGCTCAAAATATCCGCCCTGAACATTGACACAATCTTGGAGTCAATAAGTCATACTGCGACACATATGTCGACACAGGTCGAGGTCAGTGTTGATTTCCAGGTAGCACTCTGTAATGAACCCGTGTAGTTGAGGTCAAGTGCGTGGTTTTCGCTGGAAAACCTTCTCTTTCACAAAAGCTTAGAAAAAAATCTATGGCCGTCTACCTCCCTGGGAACGTTTCACTGAGGAAATTACGCAATCAATAGTATAATGCTGTAGTGCCCCATCCTGTTGGAATAACACATCACCAAAGTTGGGCATAGCCGGCATTGCGGGCACCACCTCATTGCGCAAAGTTTCAAGGCGGTTGTCACCATTAAGTGTGCCCTCAAAAATGACAGGCCCAGGGGTTCCCGAACACGACAGACCTGCCCAAAAAGTGACACCTGGTTAATTCACCTCAGTTGTTAGTGTTAGGTGGGGTTTTTTCTTCATACCAGGAAATAAAGACATGTCGGTTGACATGCCCTGATAACTTGAAACATGCCTCATCCGACCAAACAATCTTGTCAACGAATGTCGGGTTTTCACGAATCTCATTCTGCATGACTTCTGCGAACTCCATACGACTATTTGGATTAACCTCTGTTAGGTTTTGCAGAAGTCTAGACCGGCATCGTGAGATGCCCAACTCAGCCGATATACATCTGGAAAACTTCTTAGGGCTAGTCACGAAGGTCAGTGTTTTCTACGTTGAGTTTTCCTTAGTGGTAACAGTTCGAGAACGTCCGGATTTCGTGGCGTTCTTTACTGAACCTGTCTCTTCAAATTTCTCTCTTATTTTGTAAATCGTCTGTCGTAATGACGGTACAGTGTGAAAGGTTTCTGCCCACTTCCGGTGCACTGTTTCAGCATTTTCAAATTTCCAATAATTCTTTAGGATCCACTTTTTTTCCCTCGTCTGTCAGCTTGCCCGCCATTATAAAAAAAAAATACAACTGTTAACCTACTTTTGCAGCAGCTTGTATATATATGTGGTCGAAAAACCTGCAAGAAATAGATGTTATATCTCCCATAAATAGCAGCTTTCGGTGTTTAAAAATGAAGCACGCTTTGAATGTTGTTTAAAATATTTTTGTTTTTGAGTTCAAGGAGTCATAAGGATGCTTACCTCTTTTCCACGGTAACCAAGGCAACATTTCCTCTGAATGGGTCACCGGTCAGATGCAGGATCAAGGCCAGCAGCTTTGAGGGAAGTGTGGTTACCTCTACCTTAGTGCTTGACTGGTATTTTATCTTATTGGCCCCGAAAGGATGAAAGGCAAAGTCCACCTCAGCGGAGTTTGAACTCAGAACGCAAATCCAGAAAGACTGCTGTGAAACATTTTGTATGAAGCACTAACGATTCTGCTAGCGCGCCGTCTTAGGTTTTGTTATAGTATAATATATAAAATTAAAAAGCTTATAAGTTCTCGGTAAGAATGTTTAAAGACCTGAGGGTACTAAAATTGAATTGTCATTAAATTGTCAGAAGAAATAAACTTGTAGTATATGTATACTTGTCTTGGTCGCTGACTTATGAGGCATTGAAGAACGGGTGTGGCATTAATACATGAACTGAGCTTTCGTTTCCAGGTCAGGAATATTGATTTCAAATTTTGGCACAAGGCCAGAAATTTGGAGGGATTGAATCGACTCTAGTATTCAGCTGTTGCTTGTTTTATCGACTCCAAAAGTATGAAAAGCAAAGTCGACCCCGAGGGTTTTTGAACTCAAAACGTAAAGTCGGAAGAAATGCTGCCAAGCATTTTCTCCGGTACGGTGACGATTCTGAAAGTTCGCCGCCTTCCGAACCAGGAATATCATGCTCACATTTCATCTCTTGACACCAGATCGAAAACAAAATAACAAAATAACAAAATAACCCCCCCCCCAAAAAAAAAGCGCATCGTCATTGTCTTCAAACGATAACAGTAAGTGAGAGAAGACTTCCACCATTTTCTTCTTCAAAACCCAAGTCAACTTCCGAAATAT
>NC_043002.1:12512102-12524602 GCF_006345805.1 Octopus sinensis
CGAACCCGAAACCATGTGGTTGGGAAGTGAGCCTCTTATCTACACAAACATTCTTGTGTCTATTGTAGAAAATAATAGTGCAGCTAGTCACCGAAATATGCACATACACTTAGACATGCTGATAAGAACTAATCGGGCTGGTATTATATTCAAGGATAAAGCAATCAGGACTTAAACCCAGTTTGATAAGACATGTCCATCTGATAAGAGCGTATCAGTGTAGGAGATAAGGACAATTACAAAATACAAGAGTTTGAAAATAATGATAGGGTGAGTAAGAAGGAGTCTAGAAAATAAAGCTATATCTTGTTTGTGGGAAATGTTGCGCTTGTGTGGCCATGTGGATAGGAAGCTCATGTGACAAGCATTTGTTGTTCGGTTCAGTTCGACCACGGTGGTGGGACTTTTGGGAAATGTTTCGTACCGTATAAAGTCTTGGACCGTATAAAGGCGGATGAGGAGAAGAAGAAGTAGGAGGGGAAGGAGGAGAAGGAGAAGAAATAGAAGAGGAGGAAGAAGGGGAAGCAGAGGAGAAATAAGTAGAAGAGAAGAGAAGGTGTAAGAAGAAGAAGAAGCAGAAGAGGAAGAAGAAGAAGAAGCAGAATGGGGAGAGGGAGAAGAAAAAGAAGAATGGGGAGAGGGAGAAGAAGTATGGGGAGAGGGAGAAGAAGAATGGGGAGAGGGAGGAGAAGAAGAAGAAGAAGAAGAAGAATGGGGTGAGGGAGAAGAAAAAGAAGAATGGGGAGAGGGAGAAGAAGAAGAAGAAGAGGAGGAGGAAGAAGAAAAAGAAGCAGAATGGGGAGAGGGAGAAGGAAAAGAAGAATGGGGAGAGGGAGAAGAAGAAGAATAGAGATAGGGAGAAGAAGAAGAAGAAAAAGAGTGGGGAGAGGGAGAAGAGCAGTAAAAGTGGGATGAGGTGGAGGTTAAAGAAAGAAGAAAGGGAAAAAGTGGGAAGATGGTTAGAAAGGGGTGGAGGTACAGTGGACAGAGGGCGAAGAAGAGGGGAGAAACAGGTCGAAGAGTGGATAGGGGAAAAGAGAGAAGAAGGAGAGGAAGAGGCGAAGGAGGAGGAAAAGGAATAGACGAGGAACGTTGAAGAATATATATATATTATATATATATATATATATATATATATATATATACACGCGCATATGTGTATGTGTATTTACACACACACTTGTGTCGATAAGGGGGACTGCACCCAAAAAGTGCCCCCCCCCGCCCCGACGCACAAGTCTGAACACGATTGTTTTTATGGAAGACCAACAGTCACCTATGCATACCGGTTTTCCGTCTCTGTGTCAATGATGGCCGATACAGCTTGGCACCAGAGACGTCTACAGTTGAGTGGACTGGAGCAACGTGAAATAAAGTGTCTTGCTCAAGAACAAGAGCACAACACACAACCTGGTCTAGGAATCGAGCTCACTACCTCATGATTGTGAGCTCGACGCTCTAACCACTGAGCCACGCTCCTTCACTATATACACATACATAATATCTGACAGTCAATAGTTGACAACAATTTGATAAAAACAATGTTACATTAATCTACATCAGTGGGTCCCAACCTTTTCCCAGTGGTCCCCAACAGTGCTTCCCAACTTTATTTAAATGAGTTTTCCCACGGAACCCTTTTTGACGGCTACATCCATACATTTCTTTATATTCTCTCTCTTCTTATTTCCTCGTGTTCCTTTCTGTTGAAGAGCGTAAAATCTTGCTCACGTTCCTGAGAGTCAAAGAGTCAAACTAACATGCCTGCTTGTTACTTATACACCTGTCTTAGTCTTTCGTCTTTCCGTAAATTTCAACTTTATACACACACACACACACACGCACACATATATATATATAGGGTGACCCAAAAGTAGGTTTACAATTATCACGTAGGCACTTACAATTTCTTTTAAACCGTGTTATTACATTTAAATTTCTATCTTACAATTATTATTATCATTCAGGTCACTGCCTGGAATCGAACTAGGAATCGAACTCAGAATGATAATAATAATAATAATAATAATAATAATAATAATAATAATAATAATAATAACAACAACAACAACAACATCGAAAAATACCTTAGGAATGAGAACCCAGGTTCGAAATTTCCCCAAGACACCTGATGAAGGCTGGAGGGTACATCAGTCAAAACGTTGGTGTTAACAACAAGCAAGACGAGGACAAATATCCGTCAAATGTAAGTAATGTAAAGGTATTTATTTGTTGGACTAAAATCTTTCAATCCGTGCTCCAGCATGGTCGCAGTCCAATGAAAGAAAATACAGGAAGATATAAAATGGAGGTTGAATATTATTATGTTTTTAAATACTTACGTAATGGTAAATATCATAACCCCCAAACACACCTTTGTAAAATTGTCATTTAATATAAGTATATATGAAGGCGGCGAGCTGGCAGAACCGTTAGCACGCAGGGTAAAAGCTTTAGCGGTATTCCGTCTGCCGTTACGTTCTGAGTTCAATTTCCGCCGAGGTCGACTTTGCCTTTTATCCTTTCGGGGGTCAATAAATTAAGTACCAGTGGCGTACTAATGACTGGTTCCCTCCCCCAAAATTTCGGGCCATGTGCCTAGAGTGGAAAAAATTCAGGCGGCGAGCTGGCAGAGACGTTAGCACGAAGAGCGAAATGCTTAGCAGTATTTCGTGTCTTTACGGTCTGCGTTCAAATTCTGCCGAGGTCGACTTTGCCTTTCATCCTTTCGGGGTCGATAAACTGAGTACCAGTTACGCACTGGGGTCGATGTAATCGACTCAATCCCTTTGTCTGTCCTTGTTTGTCCCCTCTATGTTTACCCTCCCCCCTTCCCTGTGGGCAATAAAGAAATAATTATTATTAAGGCAAGCGAGCTAGCAGAGTCATTACTTTGCCGGAAAATATGCCTCGAAGCATTTCTTCCGGCTCTTTACGTTCTTAATTGACTTTCAGCTTTGGGTCGATGTAATCGATTTGTCCCCTCCCCTCAAATTAAGTGGCCTTGAGACAAAATTAGAGCTATTATGTCATAGAACCATTGTTCTTTCGCCTCCACACCAGACGTCTCATCACAACAACCCATTATAAGAACTACTGATATTTATCATCTTCTCAGTTTTTATCGAAGCTAGATTCACTTACACTTCCTCTATGCCATCCTCTCTTCCATTATCTTTATCTTTAGCAACTTTCATAACATAACCTCATTGTTACCTCCAAAACTTCTACCTAACAACAACATTTAAATTAAGTTAATTGCAAACAATCTAGTCTTTATTAAGAAATCTCCAAACTACAATAACTTTTAATGTATTTTTAACTCACTTTATCCTATTTTATCTATTTTATTTCATCTAACTTTCTATTCTCCAATTTATCTTAGATCATTCTATGATTTAAGTTCTTCGAAACACTTTAAATAATAATATGTTTTCTTAACTGTTATCGTTAAATTATTAATCTAAATGAATTACCTCCCTTCTGTTATCCTCTTCGTTGACAGAGTATCACTAGTGACTATTCTTCACATTCAATTTTTTTTTAAACGAAACATATATGTTTTTATGATGCTAAAAACTCTTGGAAATTTGCAGAATCAATCATTTCTTTTAGTTCTAGCAGCCCAACTTTAATACGTGGTCTGATCAATAAGTATCCGGACTAGTGCCATAGTAACGAAGCTAAAGAATGCAGGGTAAAGCTGCTTCGCACAAATTGATCTTGAACTTGGCTGTGCATGTCCACTAAGTTTTAACGTTCTAACTCACTTCCGCTGTTTACAGCAGTGCTTGGAAGGAAGGAGTGTAGCGTGTGATCGTCTCACTGACCATTAAAGAGGGAGTTGAGCAGAGAATTTGCATCAAATTTTGCTAAAACCTTGGCGATATCTGCTCAGAGGCCTACACAAAGTTTTCAGAAAGTTTTCTTTCTTGACACAATCAAAGGTATCTTGTGCAACTGAAACCCGAGTCTTCTTGGTCAGCTGAAAGCGGTTTTGGCACAAACTTGACAGACACGTGTCTCATACCAAAATCTTCAGTGATAAGAGCCTGAACTGAACCGTAACTAATCTGCACATCCTCTGATAACTCACGGATGGTGATTCGACGATTTCCCCCTCACAGCTGCACTCGCATCTGCGATGTTTTTCTAAGTTCTGATAGTTGCGGGTCTCCCAAAACGTTCGTCAATATCGACATCTTTGTAGACCATCTTGGAAACGTCTGAACCACTCATACCCTTCTCCCCATACATTTTCTGCAACGTTGCGTAGGCCTCTGAGCAAATATCACCATGACAAACTTCGCCATGGTCAATGCGATGATCACACACTACGCACGTTCCTTCCAACCACTGTTGTAAACAGCTGAAGTGATCTAGAACTTTAAAACTTAGTGTACATACATAGTAGAGTACAAGATCAATTTGTGCCAAGCGGTTTTACTCTGCGTACTTTAGCTTCATTACTATGGTATCAGTCCGGATACTTATTATCTAGACCTCGTATATTTTCCATATAATTCTTTTATTCTTTATATGTTTTAGTCATTTGACTGCGGCCATGCTGGAGCACCGCCTTTAGTCGAATCAAATCCACCCTAGGACTTATTCTTTGTAAGCCTGGTACTTATTCTATCGGTCTCTTTTTGCCAAACAGCTAAGTTACGGGGATGTAAACACACCACTATCGGTTGCCTATCGATGTTGAGGGGGACAAATACAGATACACAAACACACACACACACACACACACTCACACACACACACACACACACACACACACACACACACATATATATATATACGATGGGCTTCTTTCAGTTTCCGTCTACCAGATCCACTCACAAGACTTTGGTCGGCCCGAGGCTGTAGTTGAAGACACTTGCCCAAGGTGCCACGCCGTTGGACTGAACCCGGAACCATGTGATAGGTAAGCAAGCTACTTACCACACAGCCACTCCTGCGACTATAATACACACTTTTATCAATGTGTACATCGGTCTTCCCTCTCTCCCAGTTCATTTTCCCCTCTATGCATCTACTGGTGTGGGGATGTATTTCTAATAGGAAGAATATTAAGTTCTCGAGATCGTGAGTTCAATTCCAGGCCCAGGTGTGCGTTGCATATTTGAGCGAAACACTTCACCTCATGTTGTTCTCTGATCACTTGGACACCTGACGTACACTACAACGTGTACTCGTTCAGGCAACGTCGATTTCAAAGGAAAGAAAGTGAGCTAAAATAGAGTACATACATTTATTCATTTGATGCCTTTTAAAAAAATCCTTTGTGAATGTTGTTCAGCCAGAAATTGCAGAACTGTCTGTCTCGAACTTCGAAAGACGAGAGACGGGAGACTACCTTCATATCTAATGGTGCAGAGGACTCAGTGTAGAGAGGGCTCAGTGTAGAAAGGGCTCAGGGCATAGAGTGTCCCTTTGATGTCTAGGGCTCTGGGGCTTGCAGTGGAGTTCTCTCCGTTGCAAGCATTCGTATTAGGTTTATAACCAGACTATCATTTACGCTCTTTTCTCTTTCAGGTAACGGAGATTCCGGCAAAGGATAATAGTTTACCCTCCCCTTTCTTCCGTAATGACTTTACCACAAGAAATTAAAAAAAGAAGCAGCACATATGCTAGGACACAACATCTTCCTAAGCAGACCGAGTGCAGATATGAATAGCATATGGGAACAGGTATTAAGGATAGGAGAATATTAGATTTATAAGCCCTAAAAATTCACTCCATAATTTCCCACGGGCTTAGTAGTGGTGAACCACGATATGGCGAGGGATTTCTGTATGTATGTATGTATGTATGAATGTATGTATGTATGTGTGTGTGTGTGTGTGTGTGTGTGTGTGTGTACAGTAATCCTCCGACTACCGCGGGTGTTACGTTCCAAAAAAACCCGCAATAGGTGAAAATCCGCGAAGTAGAAACAGTACTGTATATTTTTTAAAATATTTTTATAACTTATATTTATTTTATTATACATGCAAAAGAACATGGAGGTATCGACATAAGCTTAAGTAATAAACCGCGATAAGTGAACTGCAATAGGTAAACGGCGTTAGGTGAACCGCGATATGACGTGGGATTACTGAATGTATATATTTCGTATATGTTTACCCTTCATCGCTTACTAGTTTCAGCCATTGATCTGTGGACGTGCTCAGGGCACTGCCTTGAAGAGTTTAGCCGAATACATCGTTCCCCCGTCCCAGAACTTAGCTGTTGTTTTTAGTATCTGGTACTTAGTCTATTAGTTTCAGTTTCTTTTGCCGAGCCATTAAACTACGGGGACGTAAACAAACAAACACGGGTTCAAGCGGAGTGAGGAGGCAAACACAGACACAAAGTCACACACACACACATTTACACACGCATATGCGATTGACTCCTACACAGTTTTCGCCGACTAACGACTCGCAATTCATTAGTCAGCATAGAGCTACAGTAGAAGACACTTGCTCAAGGTGCTGTGCAGTGAGACCGAACCCAAAATCCAGTGGTTGCAAAGCGAATTTCTTAACCACACAGCTATGCTTGTGCTGTTAATTCCAATCGGATCTATGATAATCTTTCTCTTCATTCTTCCTCTCTGTACAGCTACATATTGATAGAGCCTGACACAGCAAGCGTTACCACTGTCGCCGACTGCCAAACCAATTTGTTGCCACAAACACGAAGCAGATATCGCTGCACTTGTCGTTTGAAATATATTCGCCCGATGGCGAAGATAAAATAAACCCTTCGTCGATTTACTGGTGACGCAAGTTAATTCTCCTATGGAATTACATTAACAAAATAAAAATAATAGACCAGACGTTAAACCGGCAGTGGGAAATAAAAAGAAGGGTTCTGGGAACAAACAGCCTTGAAAATAAAATAAATATAGCATTTTGGTTTAGGTGGCGAGCTGGTGGAATCGTTAGCACTTTGGACAAATGCTTAACGGCTTTTTAGCAGATTCCTTACGTCGTGGTCGATATTTTGTCATCGCTCCACCAGTTCCTTTTCGGTGACTTTATCACCAATCCCCCTTTTTCATTTCACTATTACTCTACACTAAGGTGGCGAGCTGGCAGAAATGTTAGCACGCCGGGCGAAATGCTTAGCGGTATTTCGTCTGCCGTTACGTTCTGAGTTCAAATTCCGCCGAGGTCGACTTTGCCTTTCATCCTTTTGGGGTCGATTAAATAAGTACCAGCTACGCACTGGGGTCGATATAATCGACTTAATCCGTTTGTCTGCCCTTGTTTGTCCTCCCTGTGTTTAGCCCCCTGTGGGTTGTAAAGAAATAGGTATTTCGTCTGTCTTCATGTTCTGAGTTCAAATTCCGCCGAGGTCGACTTTGCCTTTCATCCTTTCGAGGTCGATAAATTAAGTACCAGTTACGCACTGGGGTCGATGTAATCGACTTAATCCGTTTGTCTGTCCTTGTTTGTCCCCTCTATGTTGAGCCACTTGTGGGCAATAAAGAAATAAGAATCATTAGCACGTCGAGCGAAATGCTTATCGGCATTTCATCTGCCTTTGTGTTCTGAGTTCAAATTCCGCCGACGTCGACTTCGCATTTCATCCTTCCGAGGTTGATAAAATAAGAACCAGTCGAACTCTGAGGTCGATGTCATCGACTTAACCTTTACCCCCAAAATGTTGGCCTTGTGTCAAAGTTTGAAAACCTTTCTTCCCTCCACTTTGTAACTCCTCCATTTCTTATTAGCTTTGTGTTTTGTGTTGCCATTTCCCATCAACCCTTTTGAAATACATATCACTGAGTTGATGTAATCCACTGGCCCCTCTCCTCAAAATCTTAGGCCGTGTGCCTATACAAGAAAGGCTTATTATTATTATTAGTTTCAAATGTAGGCAAAAGTCAGTATTTTCGGGGTCGGCGGCAGGGGTCAGTTGATAAGATTTGACCCTAGTCTTCAACTGTTACTTATTTCAACCTCGATTGGGATGAAAGGCAAAGTCAACCTAGGAGGATTTTGGAATTAGAACATAGAGACGGACGAAATGCTGCTAAGCATTAAATCCGGCATGCCACCTTATAAAAGGATAATTAATATTGTTAAGGCGTCGAGTTGGCAGAATCGTGAGCACGCCGGACAAAATGCTTAGCAACATTTCGTCCGTCTTTACGTTCAGAATTCAAAATCCGTTGAGGCCGGCTTTGTCTTTCTTCCTTTCGGAGTCGATAAATTAAGTTCCACTTGAGATTAGAGGTCGATTTAACCGACGTATCCCAACCCCACCAAAATTGCTGGCCGTGAATACTGAAACTGACTGGCGTCGTCTTCCTGGGGTGGACGAGGTAGTTGTAATCTCGGTTACAAATACACCATAGAAAACGGACCACTGGCCTTATGACACCTAGACCTCAAGAGAGAGTAACAAAAACTTTTGTTAGTAGAAAAGGGGGCTCAACTTATAGACTTGTGTTATCTGTCTGCGACCCTGCTTAATACAGCTTTGAATTTTTTCATCTGTCTTTATGTTCTGAGTTCAAATTCTGCCGAGGTCGATTTTGCCTTTCATCCTTTCGGGGTCGATAAATTAAGTACCAGTGGCGTACTGGTGTCGATCTAATCGACTGCTCCCCTTAACCCACCAAGATTTCGGGCCTTGTGCCTAGAATAGAAAAGAATATAGCATTGCATTTTGAGAAAATGTTTTCCGTACGTAGGCATTACACTTAGTGGTTTATATAAATTCCTGTGACCGGGATTCATTTAAGCGGCTACGCACTTAAGACAGCTGAATACCTGACGCTTATAACTGGCAGGCCATTAAACCTGCTAGAAATAGCAGTTAGATATCCCCAAATACAAACTCTTATCACTTTTTAAAAATAGATTACGTTAAGTCTGAGGAAATAGTAGTGCCCCAATGAATGAAGCTAGTGAGTGTATATATATATATATATATATCTATATATATATATATATATATATATATAATATATATATATTATATATATATATATGTGTGTGTGTGTGTATATGTATGCGTTTATGTATACATATATACATACATACATGCATATCTATCTCTCTCTCTCTCTACATATACATTATATATGTGTTTTGCTTATGTTTGTTATATACATGGATGTAATGTGTGTGTGCGTTTGAATATACGCACATGCATATAGGTACATATGTATATATTTATAAATATATATATATATAAATATAATAAATATAATATATATAAATATATAAATATATAATATATATAATATGTATATTATATGTTTATGTATATATATATATATATATGTATATATATATATATGCACACACAACGGTGCATTATCTATGCTTGCTTAGATGTGTGTCTTTGCAAATGCCATCTAAACAGAATGATAGCGATGGAGATGTAGACAATGAGCAGAAAAATGCCCAGGTATAGATAGACAGGTAGATAGAGAGTGAAGGGGAGATAAAGAAGAAGAAGGAGGAAAGAGAGGGGGAGATAATTAGAGAGAAAAGAAAACAGGGGAGAGACAGAAAGAGGAAGAGTAGATAAAATTCAACGATAGAAAAAGGCAACAGGAAAGGAAAGATAAAAAAAAAGGGGTAAGAAATAGAAGAGTTACAAAGAGGAGAGTATTATAGAGAGATAGTGTAATGAAAAAGAGGATTAGAAATATAGATAGAGGAGAGGAATTGATGGAGAGATGGAGAGATGACGAAAAACTTATTTGTAAATGAGAGAGGGGTACTACGATAAAGATAGCGGGAAATGGAATTAAGACGTTGAACGAACGGACATGATGGAATTACTTGAGAAAAAAGGAAATACAGAACAACAACAACCAGAAACATACTACATACATACATACATATATATATGTGTATATATATATATATATATAATATATAATATATATATATATTAATAATACATATATATATATATATATATATATATATATATATATATATATATATAATATATAGGTGTGTAGATATATATATATAGTGTAATATATATATATATATATATATATATATATATATATTATATATATATATATTATATATATACGTATAAAAAATGCTGTGAAGAATACATGGAGGAAAGCACTAACCTAACTACATATAGATTATAGAAGTACGTTGAGTAAACTATCAAATAGAAAAGAAAAGAATAATGCCAAAACAAAAAAAATAATAAATAATAATAATAAAGAGGCAGCAGGAATAAGTAAAACGTTGTAAATATATATATACGGTAAGTAGAGAACAAGAAATGGTAAAGAAAACAACATAAACGAGAGTAAAAATAAAAATCAACAATCGCCTGTTTTAAGAGTGAACAAAAAAAGGGTAATTATAATGTAGGAACTTCTACGATTCTTATCTGAGAGAAGACTTGAATCGTAGACAGAAATCTGCAAAAGTAGTTGATTTTCGCATCTGATATTGGAAGAGAGAAATATACATACACATACATTCATACCTACATATATATTATATAATATATATATTATATATTATATATATATATATATATAGATAATATATATATATATATATATATATATTATATATATATATATATATATATATGTATTTATATATATATTATATATATATATATATATATATATATATAATATATATATATATATATGTATGTATATATATATAGAGGAGAGAGAGAGAGAGAGAGAGAGAGAAGAGAGGAAACGGTAGCAAAAATGTACAAAGTAGTCTCGATTAAAACATAAATTATCGCCTGGAAAATTACTTATTTCCTGTCTTATTGTTTGAAGAATTTACTTACATATCGCTAACTATCTTTCCTCACTTTATTGATTTCCAGGTGTAGGAAAAATAAAGTAAAGTAAAATAAAATAAAGGATAATACAAAAAAAAAAGCAAAAATGAAATAAAAATGAAATGAAAACAAATAAGAGACGAAACAAGCAATTCATTGGATTCTGTAAGTATTTGTGTGACGTCTTAATTTTACTGATCTGTGATGTTTAAAGGCAAAGTAAAGACGTGTGTGCATGAATATATACATATGTATATATGTGTAAGTTGATCAAAGGTCGTGTACGTACGTTTCCTAAACAGGCGATTCAGTGTCTCTGTAAGCACAGACAGTGTGGTTATACCACAGGGCTCACACAGCGAGGAGATTTGACTCAGCGAAGCGGAATGCAAATGCATTAAGTATGAGTCTACGAACGCAATCCCGGTTTAGTCACACATACAGAAAGGTTGTTACAGTATTTTAGTTGCATATACGTATTGTGTGTGTGTGTTTAATATATATATATATATATATATATATATACATATATAAGTAGATAGATTGATAGATAGACAAATAGATAACTAGTTAAAGAGAGGTGCTGCATGGCCGCAGTCGATTGACTGAAACAAGTAAAAGAATAAAAGAATACATACATATATATATTCTTTTATTCTTTTACTTGTTTCAGTCAATCGACTGTGGCCATGCTGAAGCACCGCTTTTAGTCAAGCAAATCGACACCCGTACGTATTGTTTGTATGCCTGGTGCTTATTTTACCGGTCTCTTTTTTCAAACCGTTAGGTTACGGGGACGTAAACACCACCAGCATCGATTGTCAAGTGATGGTGGGGGAACAATCACAGGCAACAAACATATACACACACACGCATATATATATATATATATATATAATATATATATAATATATATGTATATATGCACACATATATATATATATATATATATATATATATATATATATATATATATATGTAATGCATATATATATATATATATATATATATAATATATATATATATATATTATATATATATATATATTATATATATATATATATATACGATGGGCTTCTTTCAGTTTCCGTCTACCAAATCGACTCACAAGGCTTTCGTTGCCCCGAGTTTATAGTAGAAGATGCTTGCCCAAGCTGCCACGCAGTGGGACAGAACCTGAAACCATATGGTTAAGCTTCTTACCACGCAGCCACTCTGGCGCCCATATATACACACACACACCCACATGCACATATGTGTACAGGACATCACCAACAGTGCAAATAACATGAAATACGTAAACAACAATAAAAAAAATAGAAAACAGGACAAGTAAGCACGAAGAGTTGTCAGCTGTCTATCTACTCCTCATTTCGAGCATTCAACGACAATATGAGTCTTCAGTGACAGTTGCTCCCGGTTCAGCAAAAAGAGACCGATAGAATAGGTATTAGGCTTACAAAGAATAAGTCATGGGATTGATTTGTTCGACTAAAGGCGGTGCTCCAGCATGACCGCAGTCAAATGACTGAAACTAGTAAAAGAACAAAAGAATAATACTTTTATCCAGTAAATATAAATGTAAACGGAAGTCGTGTATTCCTTCCTTCCTTCATTCATTAATTCTCCCCTGTCCCTTCACCGTGTGGTCCCTGGGGCATTCGTCAATGACGTTGTAACTAGATTTCACCACTTCCGTC
>NC_043002.1:12527102-12534602 GCF_006345805.1 Octopus sinensis
CACAAATGTGATATTATTTAATTAATAAGAACTAATTTTCAAACATAACAGAAACATGCTTCGCCATGTACATGTTCAGCTTTAACTACACTTTCTCCCTCTCTTTATATATATAATATATATATATATATATATATATATATCTTTACTCTCTTTACTCTTTTATTTGTTTCAGTCATTTGAAGGAGGCCATGTTGGAGCACCGCCTTTAGTCGAGCAAATCGACCGCAGGACTTAATCTTTGTAAGCCTAGGACTTATTCTATCGGTCTCTTTTGCCGAACCACCAGGTTACGAGCATGTAAACACACCAGCATCGGTTGTCAAGCGATGTTGGGCGGGGGGGGACAAAACACAGACACAGAAATATATATACACACATACATATATATATATATATATATATATATATATATATATATATATATATAGCGACTTCTTTCAGTTTCCGTCTACCAAATCCACTCGCAAGGCTTTGGTCGACCCGAGGCTATAGAAGAAGATACTTGTCCAAGCTGCCATGCAGTGGGACTGAACCTGGAACAATGTGGTTCGTAAGCAAGCTACTTACCACACAGCCACTCCCACGCTTGGATAAAGAAGTATGTAGCTTTTACCTCTGTTGCCTTTTTTCAATATATTGAATACCTTGGGTTACGAATTGATGAAGGTAAATATATTTTATAGTTATACTAGCAGTTTCGCCCGGCGTTGCTCGGGTTTGTAAGGGAAATAACTATATAAGCATTTTTAGAGATGTAAAGTATAATAGCCATCTCAATATAGCTAACCACATAGGGGGGTGTTACTGTAGCTTTTTACGTTCTGAGATTTAATAATAAATTTTTAGAGAGTTACTTCTCTTATATAATAGCAAAAAAATGCATTAAAAATGGTGAAAAATGATGGTAATTTTTTTTTAAATCGTAGACTCATCGTAGACGCGCGCTAATACCCAGAAGGGCTTGATATGAATCACGACTATAAGATACCCGGTTTTGGTTACACTGCACTGCAAAATGTGGGAGTAGTTAGGAATCTAAATCGTAGGAGACAGACACACAACTTCACTTTTATATATAAAGATTTTTCTTAAAATTTTCTTAAAATATGTTATGTAGAACTAAAGATTGAAAAAAGGTGCTTCTAAATTAAGTTAATTTTAAAAAATTGATTTATTTTGTTTGTACATTAATCGTGAAACAAGTTTTGTATTGACCACAGTAACTGATAAAATAGACTTCATCTGTTTAGCTCGCCTTACAGCATTTTCGTACCAAGGACAAAATCCGTCTGTTTTTATTTTATTTTATTTAAAAAAAAACAACGGCCATTCAACACGTTGGCATTCGGCTTTAACTGCTCTTTCTCCCTTTCTATGTCTTTTTATACATATGTGTGTGTGTCGTTTGTAAATAACATAAATCCGGAGAAGAAGCATACTCTAAGGTGAAGAGCAGTATATTTTTTTCACTGGGGAAAGCCGGTTTATGAGCTTACTCTGGGTTTCCCGTCCATAAAGGTTTTACCTTCATGGCTTATCGTCTTAGGCCAACAGGTTTTGCGGTCTGACGATACGCCATAAAGGCAAACCCTTTATGGAAGGGAAACCCAGGGCAATCCCATAAACCGGCCCTTCCCCAGAAAAAAAAATATATATATATAGATATAGATATAGATACACACACACACACACACATACATATATATATATATATATAATTATATATATATATATATATATATATATATATATATATATATGCGTGTGTGTGTGGTCTTTGGAATAGTGCCTCTCGAAGTACATAAAGCTACAAATAATGGGATATAAATTTTGGGTTGAAAAAGTCCTTTTGAAAGTTCCCCTCCGAGGCACAGGGCCGGGCAAAGTTGTTTATGGACCGCCAGCAGTCACCCATACATATCATCCTTCCCTCTCCATGCCACCGATGTTATCCAAGGGAAAGGCAAAGGGGCCGATGCAGCCTGGCACCAGTGATGTTGCAACTCATTTCTACAGCTGAGCGAACTGGAACAACGTTAAGTAAAGTGTCTTGCTCAAGAACACACACAGCCCCGCCCGGGAATCAACCTCACTTCCTCATGATTGTGAGCCGGATTCTCTAACCACTGAGCCATGCACCTTCACACGTCCACACAATAACCCTTTATATAATAATAGTTACATGACCGCTTTTCAGGACTTTTCTGGTCTATAACTTCTTATAACCCGCACTAATTTACACTTACGTATAGGTGTCTGTATTTCATTTAATTATTGAAGTAAATTTAATATTTGTGTAATTTGGATTTTGCTGACTAAAAGTGTGTCCACTCTTAGCTCGGAAAATCAGTAATAAAGAAATGCTTTGGAGCCTAAGGTGCCTGAAAATCTATTTTATACTTGTATTTAATGTAAATATATCATGATAGTCAAAACATACGATTACGTTCCTCGTGAGATAATATCTCATACAGGCGCACTGTATCTGAAAACACACCTTATATTATGTCCTGTTATTTGTATTTGTCTAACATTTCTGATCTTTTTTCCTGTCCTTGTTTTCGTTTACATTCGCTGCTTTCTTCTAAGGAATGTAATGGTCTTAGCTTATTTTTCCTTGGGGTTGGTCAGATTGGAGCAATCTCGAGTATAACCAGCCGAAATTGCAAAGATAATCTGGACTCGACTGAAGAGAGAAAATTCCGAATGATCCGTCCTTGTTTTCCTTGTATCTTCTGTCTGGATATTTTGTTTTCCTTTTTTTGTTTCACCTAACTGTCTGGATGTTGTGCGTTCTGTCCCTTTTTGCATTTTATATATATATATATATATATAATATATATATATATATATATATATATATATACAATAAATATTAGGGAGTAAATCCAAATTTACAGGGAAAAAATCAGATTAGGATTAAATCCAATTTTATAGTAAAATATTATATAATATTAATTAGAGACAAAACCACTATTTTGTAAAACAAACAAGGAAAGACTTAATCAATACATAAAATTTTAATAAAAAGTAAAAAATAAAAAATATATATAATTTACAAGATAAGGGTAGAAGAAAAATTCTAATGCCAAATATGCCGAAATAAAAGATTTTTTTTGTCGATAACCATTATAATTTATGCGTCTCGAAACAAACTGATAGAAATCTCTAAAAAATTCGTTATTACCGTATTGGTCCAAATTCGGGGTTAATTCATGAGAAATTGTCCCCTCTTCAGCGGCAAATACGCGAGATATAAATGAAATACTTACTCAAACCCCGAAATTGGACGAATTTTTTAGAGATTTCTATCGGTTTGTTTCGAGACGCATAAATTATAATGGTTATCGACAAAAAAAAATTTGTTTCGGCATATTTGGCATTAGAATTTTTTTTCTACCCTTATCTTGTAAATTATGTATAAATTTTACCTTTAAAAGCATTTTTTGATATGCTGGCCATTGATAAAAAATTTTTCCCGAAAAAAATTTTATCCTATGTTAATTATATATATATATATATATATACCAGAGGAAGACGAAACTTGTTCCCGAAGCGGCGAGTGTCAATGCTAAATGTATTTCTAGCTCGTAGGACGTTATCAGTAACGTGTACTCTCACCCTGCATACGTAGTCAGAATCAGTCGTCTATCACGGTATATTTACGTTAGGCATGTTAGATAAATGATTATTTTAATCTAACACTGCTGCTGTTACATATAACGAGATTTATTCAGCAGGGCGGCTACTTGCAAAATCAATGATTGTTTAATCACCATTTACGCATATATATATATGGGAGGAGTCACGCCTCCTTCTGACATCATGTCCTTAGAAGATACTATCTCTTGACGAATACAGCAGTGAAATTTGCCTATAACGATGTATTTACATTAAATATGATACCTAAGTGCTTACTTTAATGTAATACTTCATCTGTTGCACATAACTGACATTGATATTACAGCTATTTGCTATTGCAAGCTAACTCTTGCTTACTGTATCTCAGTTAAGGTACTAATGCAACCATGTTTAAGTAGAATTTGCAAGTATGCTTTCCTTTGTGGTTTTGGTATGTTCTCAACGTAAGTCCCACCAAAACTTTGTTCTAATGACACGGTAGGCATCGCAATTTTTCCGGTAGAGAGTTTGTGTATTCAATAATTTCGCTTGGCATAGCAAAACAGCTATAATATATATATATATAATATAATATATATATATATATATATATATATATATTGATAGAAATGGTAAGACAACAAAAGAAAGGAAGAGACCTCAATATTATGTAAATAGAGGAATTTACCTGTAAATATTATATGTGACAATTGTTCGGTAGCCATGATAAAACTCCGAGTTTCGGATGCCGAGGTGGAAATCCACACCTTCAGTTAACCGGCCATCGGAAATACATATATATATATACATATATATATAACTAAATTTATCAAGCTTCTGTGTATCTAGTACATACTTCGCCTTTTAATGTACTTATATATGAATATATATGGGCCTGTGCTAGAACACCGGCGATAATAATTAATTTTATTTATCGCATTTGACTTGTTTACATATTTCTCGATAAATTTTGAGCGTTAGACTATATACCAGAAACCCCTAGTTTGTCGGGTACGTTCTGCGTCTGCGCAGTGATCTGATTAGTTAGAAAGAGCAAATTAGTAGACGCACATGCTTCTATTGAGGTGCGATTTCAGAATAACAGGCTCTTACTGACGAGTCTCCCTGAGTAAATAAATTATTTTATTGATGAAAAAGACGAACTGCAGTATAGATGAACCGAGTTAGTAAAAGTTTTTATTTTCATTTCACCTAAATTTATCAAGCTTCTGTGTATCTAGTACATACTTCGCCTTTTAATGTACTTATATATGAATAATATATGGCCTGTGCTAGAACACCGGCGATAATAATCAATTTTATTTTATCGCATTTTGACTTTGTGTATATATATATATATATATATATACTAGTAGTATCGCCCGGCGTTGCTCAGGTTTGTAAGGGAAATAACTATAAAGCATTTTTAGAGAGTTATAGCCAAAAAATAGCCAAAAAATGGAAAAAAAATGATGGTAAATTTTTTTTTTGAGAGTAATAAAAGGTTGAGTTGCGTCCCCTAGACAGTCTGTGGTTTGTTTTTTTTTATTCTCGACCCCATGTCGAATTTATCGATTTTTTTCAGAACTGGGGGAACTTTTCAAAATTTTCGCTGCGTTAGTTTTGAATTATGACATTGGGCTATGTGTGTGTCAAGTTTCATCAGAATCGGTTGAAAGCCGTGGTCAGGGTGAGGGTACGAGAAAACAGACACACAGAAACACGCACAGACAAACTGCCGTTTATATAGAGAGAGATATATATATATAGGGTCATCTCAAAGATAATGCAGTTTTTTCAATTGCATGAACTAAAAGTAGGAAGAGGACGGTATAAACTACCTGCATTAACTTGCTGTAAAAGCAGATAGAAATTTTATCTTGTCTTTATTCTTAGTGCAAGATTTGAAGAGTGCACTTCAATTTTTCAAGTTTTTTTTCCAAGCTATAATGGAAGTGATAAAGGAGAATATTCGGTATTTTTTGCATTATGGTTTAATAATGGCCACAGTGCAACGGAAAGTGCGAGGAATATCAATGCAATAACAAGAAGTGTAAGCCAGTGTCAACAGTGGTTCCAGAAGTTCTGAGCTGGAAACTACAGCCTAGAAGGCCTAGAAGGCGATCCTCGTCCCCGAAGATCTGTACAGCTCAATGAGGACGCCCTGCGAAACCTGATGCAACAAGATGCCATCGTAAATGTTGAGGAACTAGCAGAGAATTTGGGATTTGGTCATTTAACCATTCATCGACACTTGCGTGGCATCGGAAAAGTCAGCAAATTGTGTCAATGGGTTTCTCACAAATTTCCGAGTCCAATCGCGCGCAGAGAGTGAATGTGAGCTGTTATTTGCTGTCATGTCACACGAATGAATAGTGACTGGTGACGAGAAATGGTTAGGGAAAGGAGAAACACTGGCACCATGATAAAGAAGGTCTTCACCCACATAAAGTGTTTGGTGGAATATGAAAGGTTTAGTTCGCTTTGAACTTTTGAGCCCAGACTATACGATAACAAAGGAGATCAACTGAGAGAAGTTTGAGGGCTTAAGTCAGCGCTAGAAGAAAAGAGACCATCTTTTGTTTCAAGACGAAAGCTATTCTTCCATCAGAATAATACACGGCCACCTACAGCGAGGAAGACATTCTAAAGGCTGGAGCAGTTGGGAAACGATGCGAAACGATGCGAAACGATGCCCCGCCCATCAATTTCGCCGGACATTGCCCCATCGGATTCTCATTTATTCTCCAGTCTTCAAAATCCTTTGGACGGAAAAAAGTGGATTCTGTCGACAATGTTACAACAGTACAGGAGGATTATTTTTCGTCACGGACAAGAGAATTTGGAAGAGGAACTTTGCAAGTCTACCAGGTAGATTGAAGAACAATGTAGAAAATGAAGGAGAGTATATTTTAAATCAAAAAAGAAGTGTGTTTATCAAGTATGAAAAACTGCATTATTTATGAGATGACCCAATATATATATATATATATATATATATATATATATATATATATATATATATATATATATATGTTTATATATATATATATGTATATATATATGTATATATATATATATATATATTATATATATATATTATATACACATGTAATATGTAAATATATATATATATATATATGTATATATGTATGTATATATATATATATATATATATATATATATATATATATATATATATATATATATATATATATATATATATATAATAATAATAATAATATACAACAAGAATAATATTTGTCCTTATTATAGAAAAAAGTGTTTAAGGACTGCAAAAAAAGTGCTCAGATATGAATAAGATAAAGAAGTATTAGTTATAGAACATTTTATTTTGTTTTATTTTATCATCATTATATGTTTGTCCAATAGGCTTTTGATAATTTTAAATTTTTAGTCGTCATATGTAACTTTTGATAAGCCGTTCTATTTGTATTTTATTAGGATATATTTTTTTACATTCTGTGATTTTATGTATACGTATTATTTTTTTATGTGTTTGTAGACCATGGTGTTTTTTATATATGATTATATGTTTGAGGGGTGGTGTTGTATGTAAAGTTTTTGACCTAAGATTAATGCTTGTTATATAACTAATGCTTACTTATATGTATGTATATTGAGAGAAGAAAGAGATGGACGCTTCAATTCTATGCTGTTGACGCATTATGTCGTACGCGAATGAGAGGATTTGCATCCCCAACCAATAATTTTTGATGTACACATGTCCTTGTGAAGCTTGTTGTGTGCGCGGTGAAGAAGGCCACAGACATACATTATGCATTGTTATAAATCTGTCTAATAAAGGCCCGAAACATATGTACCGCTGAATCCTTGGCATCATGTTTTTATTTT
>NC_043002.1:12537102-12547102 GCF_006345805.1 Octopus sinensis
ACTACTACTACTACTACTACTACTACTACTACTACTACTACTAGTAAAACAACACTCCTGTTCGTTCATTGGTTCTCTGCTGATTGTAAAATGATATTTGTGCATTTGATTCCCTATTTGTAAGCTTTGTGCTGTGTTGGCTATTATTATGCTTCATATCGTTTACACGTCTAATAGCACTCCCTCGTTCAGTAAATATTTCTAACGTGATTTCATCGCACTTTTAATCTCTCTCTTTTTACGAAAGTTAAAGTTAGTCCAGCCTCTATGTTGTCGTTTACTATGTTAGAAATAGAAAATATTACGTGGGGTTATTGTAAAGCCTACAGCCTACAGCCGACCAAAAAGTTGTAACTCTAATATTTTCCCCCCAGATATGCCAGCATTTCTTTAAAATTTCCTTGTATTAAAAAAACATGTCTTTACTTAATTCCAGAAGGTCGTTAAATATTTACACATCTGATTTCCAATTTGTGAAATTTTTCTGAAGTGCTAGGTCTAATAATTTTAGTATTTTTTATTCCAGTCATACTGCTCATCCATTCAATGGATAATTTTAGAATAGTTGCAAGCAGTCAAAAACAGTATTGCGATTTATGGAGAAACCAGGTATGTGCAATTTTGCAATCTTACCTCATCCACAATTTACATCATATATATATATATATATATATATATATATATTACGGAGATGTACTTACATAGCAAGTGACCTGATCTGAGACCATGAGCTGAAACAAAAGCAATTGCAGCATGGAAGATGTTTGTTAGCCATTTAAAAACACAAGACCGTTCGATTCACTTCAACATTTAAAGTTAATTTGCCAAATATTTTCGTCGCTTTGAAACCGTGTTGCATGGAATTTTGTCAGTGAACAGGTTGCGGTTTCAAAGCGACGAAAATATTTTGACAAATTAATTTTTAATGTTCAGGTGAATCTAACGGTTTTTGTGTGTTCTTAAATGGCTTATAAACCCTAATTAGTGGTTTGGACTTTGGCTCTTCCTTCTAGCGTAAGGGAGTCCTATGAGGGATACGTCTTAATGTGTTTAAATGTACACTGCATTATATATATATATATATATATTAATATAGGGTAGGAAAAATTATAGAAATTTTTTCTACCAATGGCCTAGTATGTATACAAAATCAATAGACATATTTTTCATATAAAAATTAGTGTACATTTATACACAAAGAGGCAAGCCATTAACAGGTTGCCTAACATACTAGAAAGAACAGTCAAAAAGTCCAAACCACAGTTAAGAGCAATTTCGAAGGGAATGAAAAAAAAGAATAAAACATTTACCATGTTTTACTGCCGGACCTCAAGTTTCGAATTTTAATTATCAAATAAAATAGATTGCAAGGCGAATTCTCATCAACAGATACTTCAAATTTGTGGTTTGGACATTTTGACTGTTCTTTCTAGTATGTTAGACCGCCTGTTAAGGCTCGCCTCTTTGTACTTAAATATATACACTAATTTTCATATATATATATAATATATATATATATAATATATATATATATATATATATTATATATATATATATATATATATATATATATGCGTGTGTACTTGTCTCTGTGTGTATGAGAGCGCGTACCGAGAAAATGTATGCTTTTGAAAATAAACATGTTAGCTGATCTGCGAAAAAAATTCCCATAAATCTAATGTTATAATAGCTTGTATGGACAGTGTAAAAGCGTTTGGAGCCAAGTATTGTACTGTGGATATATTTATGCTAATCTCAATCTTGGCATAAACATATTCTTTTTATTATTTCTTATGGTACTTCTAGTGTAAAAGTCTTTGTTCGGTAATTTAGGCTGACTTTCTCAATTTTTTATAACTTGTTATCTAGTAGTAATTTATGGTGAACAGAATTTGTTAGAACCGCTGGGAACTTGAGAAAGAGAAAGAGAGGAGACGAGCTATGAAGAACTGAAGAAAATTATGGGCAAAACAGAGTGAGAGATACAAAAAGAAATGAATTTGAGCGACTTAATAATGAGAAAAGTAAACATTAAACGAAAATGACGAAAAATTTCTAGAGACAGGTTGCACTTTTATTTCGAAAATTCTTCTATCGACAAAATACTCACGTACACGCGCAAATATAACCGAACACACACAGACCACACACACACACACACGCACACACATACACACACACACACACACACACACAAACACACACATAAACACAAATGCGCGCGCACACACACACACACATACGAATACTTAGACTAAAAAACTGAAAGTATTAATATCACAAATACATCATAATTTTGAATAATTTCAACAGCTCTTTCATTGGGAATAAACATAATTAATTCCATAATTATGGAATTAAGCTACATAATTACCAGATATAAATTAATTCAACTGAAATTAACTCAAACCAATATTCGTCCTAAAACATCTGCAATTTTAAGGGCTATGCTAGTCACGAGCCCTTGATGGTGTAAATACAAGGGTCCTATAATTAATCGATCTTTTAATTACTGTAGTCATAATTTTGTATTGTTTAATAAATCATCTTTTTATGTGGATGTGTGTATGTGATGTGTGAATATATGTATGTATATTTATATTATATAGAGGGCACTCTTACACATAGATGCCTCCCGCTAGGAGGGATCTTAAAGTCAAAACTACTAAAATAAATGAACACATCGTACCGAAACAATTCTCGAAGCAGTTCATTTCAAAACAGAATTTAGCCGCATATCACACTGTGATTTCGTAATCGGTGCAGTATTATGCACTATTAACTCTTCAGTGCAAGCATAATTCAAGATATATAATGAATAAGCAAAACCAACATACCAAGCGAACAGCTATAGTATCCAACGCAGCATGTAGGAATGTTTACCCCTTACACATCTATATAAATGGCGAGCTTTTTCGAATTGCATTTCGGTCACAACGTGCTTATTCGGAATAAAAATTCATTATTGAATATACTCCGGTTAAATTTACAATTTAAAAATAGGATAAAATCTTCATAAGAATTTATCTACGATGTGTTTATTTATTTTAGTAGTTTTGACTTTAAGAGTCCCTCCTAGCGTGAGGCTTCTATGTGTAAAAGTGCCCTCTATACAATATAAATATATAAATTTAAAAGAAAAAAAAATTAGGGTGTTTTTTTTCTCCCATGAGGTTTTTCACGTTAACTACTTGATAAATTCTTATGAAGATTTTATCCTATTTTTAAATTGAACTCAGAACATGAAGACGGACGAAACGCCGCTAAGCATTTTCACCGGCGTGCTAACGATCCTGCTCCATCGCCGTCTTATAATAATAATTCTATAAAATGATCTTTTCTACTCTAGGCACAAAGCCCGAAGATTTTGAGGAGGGGGGCAATCGATTAGATCGACCCCATTACGCAACTGGTACTTAATTTATCGACGCCCAAAAGGATGAAAGGCAAAGTCGACCTCGGTGGAATTGGAACTCAGAATGTAAAGACAGTTGAAATACAGCTAAGCATTTCACCCGGCTTAGTAATGTTTCTTCAAGCTCGCCGCCTTATAATAATAATTCTATAAAATAATATTTGTCAGATTAGCATAATGTACCTCACAGTAGAATCGAACCAAACACCTCCTCAATGCAAAGCAATGTTATATGCAGTTGCATTTGAATAACTAGTTTTTATAGACTAAGAGTTTTTAGGTGGCGAGCTGTCAGAAACGTTAGCACGCCGGGCGAAATGCTTAGCAGTATTTCGTCTGCCGCTACATTCTGAGTTTAAATTCCGCCGAGGTCGATTTTGCCTTTTATCCTTTCGGGGTAGATAAATTAAGTACCAGTTACGCAATGGGGTCGATGTAATCGGCTTAATCCCTTTGTCTGTCCTTGTTTGTCCCCTCTGTGTTTAGCCCCTTGTGGGTAGTAAAGAAATAGGTATCTCGTCTGCCGCTACGTTCTGAGTTCAAATTCCGCCAAAGTCGACTTTGCCTTTCGGGGTCGAAAAATTAAGTACTAGTTGCGTACAAGGGTAGATCTAATCGACTGGCCCCCTCCACCAAAATGTCGATCCTTGTGCCTGGAGTCGAAAAGAATGTATTTTTGTGAGATTTGTGTGTTAAAATATATTGAGTCATCCCATAAATAATGCGGTTTTTTCAATTGAACTAAAAGTCGGAATGGGACGGGATAAACTATCTGTATCAACTTCGTAAAAAAGAAGGTAGTAATTTTACCAAGTACTTATTCATAGTGGAAGTTTTGAAGAGTACAGTTCGATTTTATCAGTTATTTTTTAAAAGCCATGGTGGAAGTGACAAAGAAGCATATTTGTTATATTTTGCTTTATGAGTTCAGTAAAGGCAACAACGCAACGAAAAGTGCGAGGAATATTAATGCAGTATATGGGGATTTGACAATAAGTGTAAGCCAGTGTCAATGGTTGTTCCAGAAATTCCGAGCCGGAAACTACAGCCTAAAGGACGAGCCTCATCTTGGAAGATTTGTAGGGCTCGACGAGGACGGCTTGCGAAACCAGGTGAAACCAAATCCATCGTAACTGTTAAGGAATTAGCTGAGAAGCTTGGATTTAGTCCTTCAACCATTCATAGACACCTGCGCATCATCAGAAAACGACCATATTTGGTTTCAAGACGAAAGGTGTTCTTCCATCAGGATTAATGCTCGGCCACATACAGCAAGGATGACATTCCAAACGCTGGAGCAGTTTCAATGGGAAACGATGATGCCCACTACATACGCTGGACATTACCCCATCTGATTATCATTTATTCCGCATTCTTCAAAATCATTTAGACGGATAAAATATGAATTCTATAGACGAAACTCAGAACAGTACTGGAGGAGTATTTTTCGTCACGGACAAATGAATTCTGGAAGAAGGGCCTTGCAAGTCTATCAGATAGATGGAAGAGCATTGTAGAAAATGAAGGAGAGTATATTTTAGATTTAAAAAGAATTTTGTTTACCATAACTTTGAAAGATAAAAAAAAGTTTTAAAAAATCGCATTATTTATTGGATAAATCAATATTTAAAATTTCATTACTAGATTAACGGATTAAAAACATTACCTTGTTCGAATGAGTTATTGGACTTATTAAGGGTTTAGGCGATAAAATTTAGATTAACAACTAATCAGTTATAGAATATACGGGTAGTAGTAGTAGTAGTAGTAGAAGTAGTAGTAGCGATGTTTGTAGTGGTAGTAAAGGTAATAAAATACTAGTAGTATCAGCAGTGGTGGTGGTAGTAAGGTTTTATTATTATTATTATTATTATTATTATTATTATTATTATTATTATTAGTAGTAGTAGTAGTAGTAGTAGTAGTAGCGGTGGTTGTAGTGGTAGCAACACTACTAAAATAGTGGGAGTATCAGCAGTGGTGGTGGCAGTAACGGTTTTAGTAGTAGTAGTAGTAGTAGTAGTAGTGGCAGTAGTAGCAGTAGTAGTATTAGTGGTAGTAGTAGTAGTAGTAGTAGTAGTAGTAGTAGTATAGTAGTAGTAGGAATAGGAGTAGTAGCGGCGATGTTTTAGGCGTTACTCTGAGCTCATACATCATAAGCGTCTGTGACGCCATTATCTTCGCAAGATATCTCACTCCATTCGCTAATATATCTGATACGAGAGCATTTACTGTAATGATTTCCAAATGTGACCCATTATATACTACAACAACAATCTACTACCCATACACCACTCAGAAACACACACACACACATTCAATGCATATAATATTATATATATATATATATATATATATATATATATATATATATATATATATATATATACATATGTACATACATATATATATATATTATACGTACATACATATATATATATATACATATATATATATAAATATGTATACACATATAAACACACATACATACAATCACACACAAACATACACACAGATATATGTATCTATGTTACTATCTATCTATCCATATCTTTCTCTCTCTCTCTCTCTCTCTCTCTCTCTCTATATATATATATATATATATTATATATATATATATATATTATTATACATATATAATATGTATATATGTAAATATATATATACATGTATAATATTTACATATATATATATATAATGTATATACATTTACTTATATATATATACATGTATAATACACATATATATAATGTATATATATATCATATATATATAAATATAAATGTAAATAATAAATAATATATATATAATATATATATATATATATATATAGAGAGAGAGAGAGAGAGAGAGAGAGGAAAGAAGCCGGTCGTATATGTATATATGTGTGTGTTTGTCCCTCCAGCATCGCTTGACGACCGATGGTGGTGTGTTTGCATCCCCGTGGCATAGCGGTTCGGCAGAAGAGACTGATGGAGTGAGTACAGGGCTTGCAAGGTGTGTATCCTGGAGTCGATTTGCTCGACTAGTAGCGGCCGTTCAGCATGGCCGCAGTCAAATGGCTGAAACATGTAAAAGAATATATATATATATATACATATATATATATATGCGTGTGTGTAGGATCGCTGCCATGCTGGAGCACCGCTTTAAATGGTTTAGCGGGCAAAACAACCCCAGTACTTATTTTCTTAGTATACTACTTATCTTATGGTTTCTTTTGTTAGGGAGCGGGATCCCAAACATACCAACAACAGTTTCAAGCGGTAGAAGGGGACACGTACAACACAAACGACAAATACATATACATCAATCATACATATATACATCAATATGAACATATACACATATGTATGTAATTACACACACACACCATATATAGTAATCTTTTCTACTCTAGGCACAAGGCCCGAAATTTTGCGGCGGTGGGGGGGGGGGCGGCAAATCGATTACTTCGACCCCGGTACTCAACTCGCACTTAATTTATCGACCCCGAAAGAATAAAAAGCAAAGTCAACTTCGGCTGAATTTGAACTCAGAACGTAGCGGCAGACCTATGTCTTTACTACCCACGAGAAGCTAAATACAGAGAGGACAAACAAGGACAGACAAACGGATTAACTCGATTACATCGACCCTAGTGCGTAACTGGTACTTATTTAATCGACCTCGAAAGGATGAAAGGCAAAGTCGACCTCGGCGGAATTTGAACTCAGAACGTAACGTCAAACGAAATACCGCTAGGCAATTCGCCCGGCGTGCTAACGTTTCTGCCAGCTCGCCCCCTTACACGCACATGCACGCACGCACGCACACACACACACATACACATACGCAATAATAACAATAATCCTTTGGTGGAATTTATAAACGCTTAATATATCGCTACGCGCGTTTCCACATACTACAAGTCTCTTAAGATCATAGGCTGTATTGCTGGGATGATTGCTGTATAATCCGTAGTATCCGTGGACCTCGAGTTGATCATCCTCATGGATTCATTTCATCAGGCGATAACACATTAGTGGACGTACAACAGAGGGATTTTATCCCATTTTACCAGAACGAAGGTTAAGATTCTTTCTTGTAAAATGGGATATACAGAAAACGAAACCTGTTAATGGACGTCTGAAATCAGTAGAGTCAATAGCGATCCAATGGCTGGGTGTCAGGAACCCCGCTTCCTAAAAGAATGATGGCCGCTGGCTCCTCCCACTCATTGCGAAGTCAGATTTTGTTATTGTTTGTTTCTGCGTAGTTATTGTCTTTAAATTTCCGTATAGGTGTTACTGCCAGCCATTGTTTTTAACTGAAAACCTTTAGAATCACATAAAAGTATTGGTTAGGCTTGTCTACAAGTCACAATATGTATACGACAGTCACCATATGTATACGAACACGAACATATAAATGGCTCCAGGTTCAGTCCCACTGCGTGGCACCATGGCCCAAGTGTCTTCTACTATAGCCAAGGGCTGACCAAAGCCTTGTGAGTGGATTTGGTAGATGGAAACTGAATGAAGCCCGTCGTATAAATGTATATATGTATGTGTGTGTATATATTTGTGTGTCTGTGTTTGTCTCCCCCCAGCATCGCTTGACAAGCGATGCTGGTGTGTTTACATCCCCGAAACCTAGCGGTTCGGCAAAACGAACCGATAGAATAAGTATTAGGCTTACAAAGAATAACTCCTGGGGTCGATTTGCTTGACTAAAGGCAGTGCTCCAGCATGGGCGCAGTCAAATGACTGAAACAAGTAAAGAGAGTATTCTATACCGGCTTGTGGGTGTCCGTAGACATAACTTAACATTGTGACATATTTCGTCTTAGAATGAAAAGCTAAGCAAAAAAGGGTTTCATGTTCACCTATATCTGAAGCAAACCCTTTATCTGCCTTTCTCTCTCTCTCTCACGCGCTTTTCTTTTTCTTTCTTCTTTCTCCCTCTTTCTCTCACCCCACACTCACGCAGACGCAGAAACCTACACGTATATATGTAATAGGAAGTTGCGAAATAGCTTTGGAATTATTCATTGACCATTACACATCTAAACATAATTTGCTTTTCTGTCTGAGCAAGACATCTTACATGCTTATCCTGCATGTACAATTTTATAACTCCGATTGGCAAACGTAACATGTGTAATGGTGAATAAATAATGCCCCCAAATTTTTCCAAATTCTTATCTTGATATATGATAACTCTGCAAAAAATTGTTCCAGAATTTTCAACTCTAATATGTATCTTACATAGATATAAAAACTTCATACTGTATTGTGGTGCTGGGATTAGAGGAAGAACTTCAAGAAAAACACAGCTTACATTTAACCCTACTTACACAATTTTATTATATATACATATATATATATATATTATATAATTATATATATATATAATATATATATATATATATATATATATATTATATATATGGATATATAGACAGCTATATATATTATATTAAATTAGAGACAAAACCACTATTAGGCAAATCAAACAATGAAAAACTTAAGCCAATACATAAGATTATTTAATTTATATTATTTAAATATATAACAAAATTATTAAAAAAATATAATTAAACCTCGCCAAGATAAATATTTAAACCACCTGATGAATGACTGCGACTCAAAAATTTGAAGAAGTTAGCAGGCATGAAACGATCGTAGTGTGATATTAATTATATTTTTTTAATAATTTTGTTATATATTTAAATAATATAAATTAAATAATCTTATGTATTGGCTTAAGTTTTTCATTGTTTGATTTGCCTAATAGTGGTTTTGTCTCTAATTTAATATAATATAATATTTTACTATAAAATTGGATTCGATCCTAAATCTGATTTTTCCCTGTAAGTTTGGATTTATTCCCTAATATTTATTATTATACATATATATATATATATATTATATATATATATATATATAGTATGTATAAACTTAGATAAACGTAGATATCTTTCGTCCAGAAATTGGTCCAGCTATGTCTAACTTCATACCACCACTTGATGGGATTATCTGAATTCATTTTAAATCAAGTTTTGTGGTATTATGGCCCACTCAAGTAAGGAGGTTTTGCTGAGTGAGTTGTATCCAGGTATGGATGGCTTATCTGGTATTCCTTAAAGAAATTTGTCCAGATTCCGTTTAAAGGTGATGGGATCCATTTCCTCTTTGACCAGTTTTGAACAGGGCAGGACCTATATATATATATACATATGTGTATATATGTATATATATATATATATATATATATATATATATATATATATATTAGGTTATGTGAGGTAATGGTGTCAGTGAGACCCAAGGTGTCGGTAATGTTGAATAAGTGGTAATGGATAGACCATAGTTAAGTTCCAGGTTCGGTGATTTTTCCATAAGGGGTTCAACGTAAGTCATATATTAGCCTGTGTATATAAAAATTTATACATATATATATGTATGTATGTATGTATGTAAGTATGCATGTAAGTATGTAAGTATGTAAGCATATATATAATATATATATATATATATATTTATATATATACATATACATACATACATCCACATACATACATACATACATACACATACATAT
>NC_043002.1:12552102-12569602 GCF_006345805.1 Octopus sinensis
CATAGCAAGGGATTTGATCTGAGATCGTGTGCTGAAACGAAAATAATTGCAGCGTGGAAGATGTTTGTAAGCCATTTAAGAAACACACAAAAGCCGTTCGATTCACTTCAACATTTAAGTTTAATTTGTCAAAACATTTTCGTCGCTTTAAGACCGCGAGCACGGATTTTTGTCAGTGAACAGGTCTTAAAGCGACGAAAATATTTTGACAAATTAAACTTAAATGTTGAAGTGACTCGAACGGCTTTTGTGTGTTTCTTAAATGGCTTACAAACACCTTACACGCAGCAACCCCCCCCCCCACACACACACATTTGGTCAAATTTCGTCTTACGACAGTTTAACGTAATAGCAACGATATATAAATATATATACAGGGTGCGAGGGGTATTTGAGGACATTTAGTTTTTAGTTCATTACGCCTTCAAATTATCTAATGCATTATTATTTTGTTTTTCAGATAACCCTTTCAAAATATCATGCTACCTCAAGAAATGAAAAGACATGCGGTGATTTAGAAATTAGCAACTTTCTAAATGTTGCAAGATTATTCGTACACAAAGTTCGGTTGGAATTGGTGGCATGTGATGGTAATGTTTCACCTGTATCAAAGAGAAAAAGTCATTCACAACACTCAGACAATAAAAGAACACCGGAATTTATAAATGATCTAAACATTATCGATGAAAACTCCAGAAAATATATGAGGTCCATGGCTGAAGAACTTCGGGTGGTACATCGTGTTATTCGATACAAGTCCTTTTTTTTTTTTTTGTCGAGCTGTTACGTTTCGGGGGCCTAAACACAACAACATCGGTGTGACAAGCGATGGCGGGGGCGGACAAAAACAGACACACAAACATATGTGTGTGTGTGTGTGTGTGTGTAATTATTGTTCTTTCTTACGAAATATATGGAACTGCTAAAAAGAGGAGCTCGGTTCGAACCCGAGACAAAAGATACGAATTAAGATATAAACTCAAATTAGGTAATCATACTCATAGATTTATAAATTCGACTTAAAATGCGTATACATATATTAATACATATCGGCAAATATGAATACTCTTAAAAATATTTGTAAAATACAAATATATATACATGAATATACATAAAAATGCATGAAAATAAAATCCATGTGGGATATGTAAGAAAGAAAGTAGGAAATAAAAGAAGCCTGAATTTCTTTCTTTTTTACTGAAATTAAGAGCGGTTCTGAGTTTCGATTAAAAGATCCATAGAGTTCGGTGTGTTTTTAAGAAAAACATAAATGGTGTCTAATGTATATAATAGAGTTCGAGATATATTATCTACCTTATATAGCAAATAAATTTTTAAAAACACACCAAACTCTAAGGATCTTCTAATCGAAACTCTTAACCGCTCTTAACCTTAGTACAAAACAAAAAAAATAAACATTCCAGCCCTTTTTTTATCAGTCCTCTTTTTCGCCTACTTCCTTCCATAAATATCCCACATATCTTTTATTTACATATAATTCTAGGTATATTTATATGTATATTTATATTTTACAGATATTTTTAAAAGTATTCATGTGTATCGATATGAATACGCAAAAAGGCTGCGAGCTGGGAGAAACGTTAGCACGCCGCTTAGCATGCTTAGCGGTGTTTCGTCTGCCGTTACATTCTGAGTTCAAATTCAGACCGAGGTCGATTTTGCCTTTCATCCTTCCGGGGTCGATGAAATAAGTAGCAGTTACGCACTGGGGTCGATGTTATCGTCTTAATGTCCTTTTTTGTCCCCTCTATGTTTAGCCCCCTGTGGGCAATAAAGATATAAATATATGTATACGCATTTTAAGTCGATTTCATAAATGTATGAGACGAGTTTATATCTTAATTCGTATATATGTATATTATATATATATATATATATATATATATATATATAAACGATAATCGTTGCCCTTTTCAAGCCTAGCCAGACTCATGGGCCCGGTTTCTGTGGCGTATGTGTCCCCCCAGCTGGACAGGACGCCAGTCCATCGCAGCGTTATTCCAGAAACAGGAATTGAGAGTGAGAGAAAGTTGTGGCGAAAGAGTACATTAGGGGTCCCTCCACCACCCTGCCGGAGCTTCGTGGAGCTTTTAGGTGTTTTCGCTTAATAAACACACACAACGCCCGGTCTGGGAATCGAAACCGCGATCCACCACCAAATACAGCAACCATTACTACCACCGCTAACAACAACAACACTAGCAGTACTAACACCATTACTACTAACACTACTACCACTAAACCAAAATTATAGATATTTTGCCATACAACATCTACAACTACCACCCATACTAACATCATTACAACCCTACTCTCCTCCCACAAACCACCAATGATACAATATCTACCATGATCACACCTACACTACAATGACCGAAGATACTATAGCCACACCAATACTATCACCTGCCCCCTAAAACCACTTCTGACACCATTACTATGTGTAGCACAGGAGTGGTTGGGTGGTTAAGAAGTTTGCTTCCCAACCACATGGTTTCGGGTTCGGTTCCACTCCGTAACACCTTGGGAAAGTATCTTCTACAAGAGCACTGGGTTGAGAAAAAAACCTTATGAGTGGATCCGGTGGGTGGAAACTAAGTAGAAGCCCATAGTGTATATGTGCGCGCGTGTGTGTAAGTATATATATGTATACGTGTATATATATATATATAATATATATATATATATATTTATATATGCATATATATGTAACTGTATATGCGGCTAGCTGGCAGAAACGTTAGCACGCCAGGCAAAATGCGTAGCGCCGTATTTCGTCTGTCGTTACGTTCCGAGTTCCAATTCCGCCGAGGTCGACTTTGCCTTTCATCCTTTCGGGGTCGATAAATTAAGTACCAGTTACGCACTGAGGTTGATGTAATCGACTTAATCCGTTTGTCTGTCCTTGTTTGTCCCTTCTGTGTTTAGCCCCCTGTGGGTAGTAAAGAAATAGGTATTTCGTCTGCCGTTACGTTCTGAGTTCAAATTCCGCCGAGATCGACTTTGCCTTTCATCCTTTCGGGGTCGATAAATTAAGTACCAGTTACGCACTGGGGTCGATTTAATCGACTTAATCCGTTTGTCTGTCCTTGTTTGTCCCCTCTGTGTTTAGCCCCTTGTAAGTAGCAAAGAAATGTATATGTGTGACTTAGAATTTTGACCGTTTGACAACCGGGGTTGGTGTGTTTACGTCCCCAAACAGCGGTTCGACATTAAGAGACCGATAGAATAAGTACCATACTTATAAACAAATGCGTATTGGAGTCGATTTGTTCGCCTAAACCTTTCAACGTAGTGCTCCAGCTTGTCCCGGGACTAAAACAAGTAGCACATATAAGACGCAACCACCACATTACAATATTTTATAATCACCACTACCACTGCAACCAACACTACTACAATCACAATACTACCACTGTAACTACTGCACCACTATCATCACACTACTACCATATCATCACTAGTTTCAAAATCATATCACCACCATACAACTACAACCACACCACATGTACAAGTACCAGCATTATGGTCATACTACCACCACACTACAACCACTGTACGACTTACACCATTAATGCAACCACCACTATCACTACAACCAACACTGTCACTACTACAAGCAAACTACTGCAACAGTCACCATCACGGCTAACGCCACCACCATGACAACCACCACCACTACAAGCATCGGCACAACTACAACCACCACCACTATCACTACAACTAATATTGTCACCACTACAAGTAACAATACTACAACAACCACCACCGTAGCAAACACCACCACAATCACCACCATCACTATATTTACGAACGTCACCACCGCAACTGCTAACACTACAACCATAGCCACAACTACAATGACCACTGAAAACCATGTCACTAGAATCATCTTTACTACTACTACTACTACTACTACTACTACTACTACTACTACTACTACTACAGCTGGTGCTGCTGCTACAACTACTTTTACTACTACTACTACTACTACTACTACTACTACTACTACTACTACTGATGATGATGATGATGATGATACTTCCACATTACTACTACTACAACCATCACCACAACGACAACCATCACCACCACAAATCGCCACCATCACCAATCGCCACCCCCCAGTCGCCACCACCACCAATCGCCACCACCACCCCCAGTCGCCACCACCAGCAATCGTCACCACCACCACCATCATCACCACCACCAATCGCCACCACCATCTCTAACACCAATGCCACCACCACCACCACCACCATCATTAATCACCCCCAACCGCCAATCGCCACCACCATCACCAACACCAATCGCCCCCTCCCCACTACTACCACCGCCATCACTCCAATATGTTTTAATTAACAAGAAATGATAATTCAGATGATAAGGGTCAAATACCACCCCTTAATCAAGTCATTAATTTGGAAAACTTGACTCCAGCAGTCTAGTGGAGTTGCTATCTATCCGCACACGTATACACAAAGCTCCACCCGTAATGAAGGACCTCTAATCCACCCCTATTACTCACTTAACAATACAGTATGCTCGAAATAGTAGCAGTTGTGGCTTAGGCGTCTCGATTGCTGAGACCACGCTGGTAATCTCTCTATCCGATCTCACAGTCGTCGGGTATACTAAGCGGGTGGATTAGAATAGGGGTGGAGCAGAGCACGGGGGGAAAGGGAGGAGAAAGGAGGGTTTGGAAGGAGAGGAGAACGGTTTGGTGCGGAGTGATAAGGATTCGACGAGAGAGAGAGAAAGAGAGGAGGGGGAAGTGAGGCTGTTACAATCTTTTATTCTCTGGAGACAATATCTACATGAAACCAACGGCTGAATATGATGCTAGAAATAGTAGCCAAATCTACGTCAAACCACTCTGTAACTTCTTAGAACGGGAGACAGGTAATAATCTACATTTAGAGATCCGTTTCCATCATCAATTCTACCTCCACAAGTCAAAACTTTTATCAGTTTTAAAACCACAGCTAAACATTGAGGATTATAAAATTACATTTCTAAATCATAAAATTCGTACAAACGAATTATTCTAGAACATAAAATTTTCTGTAATACATACAAACATACACACACACACACACACACACACACACACACACACACACACACACACACATATATATATATATATAGGCATATAGGCGCAGGAGTGGTTGTGTGGTAAGTAGCTTGCTAACCAGCCACATGGTTCCGGGTTCAGTCCCACTGCGTGGCATCTTGGGCAAGTGTCTTCTGCTATAGCCCCGGGCCGACCAATGCCTTGTGAGTGGATTTGGTAGACGGAAACTGAAGGAAGCCTGTCGTGTATATATATATATATATATATATATATATATATATGTATGTGTGTGTGTTTGTGTGTCTGTGTTTGTCCCCCTAGCATTGCTTGACAACCGATGCTAGTGTGTTTACGTCCCCGTCACTTAGCGGTTCGGCAAAAGAGACCGATAGAATATGTACTGGGCTTACAAAGAATAAGTCCCGGGGTCGATTTGCTCGACTAAAGGCGGTGCTCCAGCATGGCCGCAGTCAAATGACTGAAACAAGTAAAAGAGTAAAGAGTAAGAGTATATATGTATAGAAATTAAATATAAAATATAAATTACAAAGTGGGACAAGAACGCAAAAACACACAAAGAGACGACACAGAAAAAAAAGACGGGTCACTCGAAGCCTCTAATCTTCAGTCGGAACCGGATCATCTTAGCAATTTCGGCTGTTTAATCTTGATATCACTCCGAACCGGCCAGCCCCAAGGAAAAACTAAGCCACTGGCATTAGATTTCTTGGAAAGAGGATCGAATTTATACGAAACAAAGACAGGATGCCACACGAATATAAATACAAGAAACAAAAAATAGAAATCAAAAACAGTATATATATATATATATATATATGAAACGCGGAGTAGATGACACAGGGACAACTGATGAAGGGGAATATTCCTTGTGTTGTATGTCTCGTTTCTCTGTTTTCTTCGTTGTTTGAAAAAAAAAGTTCGTTTCTATATTTTTGTTTTTATGTTTTTGTTTCTCATTGTGTTCAACCTTTTTTGATGTCCTATACCCATATATGCATGTATATATACAGATATGGGTAGGTATGTACATATATGTATGTATTTATGTATGTCTGTATGTATTCTTTTATTCTTTTACTGTTTCGTTTGGCTTTGCTGGAGCACCGCCTTTTAGTCGAAGAAATCGGACCCCAAGACTTATTCTTTGTAATCCTAGCACTTATTTTATCAGACTCTTTCGCCGATCCGCTAGAATACGGGACGTAGACACACCGGCATCGGTTGTCAAGCGATATTGGGGGGGGGGGGCAAACACACACACACACATGAATATATATATATATTTATATATATTCATGTGTGTGTGTTTGCCCCTCCCCCCAATATCGCTTGACAACCGATGCCGGTGTGTCTACGTCCCGTATTCTAGCGGATCGGCGAAAGAGTCTGATAAAATAAGTGCTGGGGGGGGGGCAAACACACACACACATGGATATATATATATATTATTCATGTGTGTGTGTGTTTGCCCCCCCCCCAATATCGCTTGACAACCGATGCCGGTGTATATATATATATATATATATATATATATATATATATATATATATATATGAATGTATGCTGAAGGATTGCCTTGGCCTGCTTGCCTTCGGACGGTTGATCTCTGTAGTTAGTGTCAGTGCATTTTGGTGATTTAAATAAGAGTTTTGACTGTTATTTCCAGCAGGTAGACATACTTAGTATGTCCTGTAGTTAATTATATATATATATATATGTGTGTGTGTGTGTGTGTGTGTGTGTGTGCGTATGTGTGTGTGTAAAATTCGTTTTCAACAATACAGCTCGAAGTAGATAAAGCTATACCATGTAAACATGGAGTCAAAACTCTTTCTGGATAGAAGATTGCCCGTGAGACAGTGGGACTCGAGCATACTGTTTCTGTAAACATGGCAAACTTTCGACCTGTAAACTAAAGTAATCTTCCGAAATTGTCTGCCCATTTTAGAAGCTTTATTCTTACTAGCGAGAATTAAATGTTGTTTACGCCATAAGAATTTAGAAACTTCTAGCGACATAAAAAAATTGTTGCGACAGGACACCAGACGTTTTGAAAAAATAATGTTTGGCATACTCACAGCACACGAAGCTAATAGTAGCACATAAAAATATATATTGTGTTTATTAAATAATATATATTTTGTTGTGTCTGGGGTGAGTCATACTGCCGTAATATCTAACACACGCACCAGTTCAATTTTCAATCACTTATTATTCATATTCTTTCCTTTCCACAATTTTCGTTGCTTTTGCAATCTTGCCAATGGATGTGTATATATATATCTATCTATCTATATATATATATATATATATATATATAAATGTATATGTATATGTATATATATACACACACACACAAGTGTTGCCCGGGTGTTATGTCCTACCGCCACATTGTATTATTTGTTCTTTTCTTATGGGCAGAATCGGCACTGGAGGAGTATGAAGCAAACAACACTTCTTTATAAACATGATTTTCGGCCATTTTCTGATGAACAATGCTGCAGTTTCCGTCTACTAAATTCAGTCACAAGTCTGTGGTTGGCCTAGGGCTATAATAGAAAAGACTTGCCCAAGGTACCATGCAGAGGGACTGAACGTGGAACCATGTGGTTAGAAAGCAAAGTTCTCAACGACAGTCATTTTTGCACCTAATACGTGTGTGTGCGTGTGCGTGTGTGTGTGTCTACCTTTGCTGTTAAATCGAGTGTTGTGCCCCACTATGTCTCAAAGTTCATTAAGCAGATATCTATAAAATAAATGCAAGATTGAAATACGTACTGAGGTCAGTATAATCAATTAAATTTTTGAAGGTAATACCGTATTATGGCGACAGTCGAAATACTAAACCCAGTAAAATAATGTTTAAAAACTTAATGGCTTCAGATTACTAACCACAAGAAAATGAGTTCAAAACATCGTATTAAACTTCCACTCAATACGATAACACTATATGAACATCTTAGTCCGGTTGACTTCCATTAATTAACAAATGTAATTTGAAGTTCAGTGGTTAGAAGTAAGAAAGATGTCCAGAATTCTTAAAAGATTATTCGGTGCGCGCACACACACACACACACACACCACACACACACACACACACAAACAGGTGTCTCTGTGGTAACTTGAGCTAATACAAATAAGAGTCAAAATCTCTCTTAAAATACACCCTTTCATCAAAAGAAAGGCAGATTTACAGTATTTCAGGAAGAAAATAATTTACAAAGTATGCGATTGGTCTAAAAAAAAGCATTCTACGCCAGAGGCAATTCTGGGCTAAACAAAACACAGACAACCATACTTCACATCAAAGGATTATCTACTAATTTATACTAATAAACTTGATACGGTGTATCTTTGAAGATCATTCGCTGGTAAATCTCCATGCATTTTAAACCTTTCGCTATTATGCTCTACGTAATATATAAAAGTTGCTCAAGCAGTGTTGCCTCCCTTAGCTAAAAACCTCAAACTTGTGCGACCCGATGTCATTTTCGAGCTTATTTCTGTAGTAAAAAAAGGTTTTTATGCAAAAGACATTTTATTTGGTAGCGTATAGATTACTGAATCCTTTGATACCTCATACGTCAAAATCGGCAACTCAGTTTTCGAATCCATAAGGGACAGACGCCCGCACGCACGCACACACATACATACATACATACATACATACATACATACATACATACATATATATATATATATATATATATATATAATAATAATAAATATTAGGGAATAAATCCAAATTTACAGGGAAAAAATCAGATTTAGGATTAAATCCAATTTTATAGTAAAATATTATATAATATTAATTAGAGACAAAACCACTATTTTGCAATACAAACAAGGAAAGACTTAATCAATACATAAAATTTTAATAAAAAGTAAAAAAACCGCCACTACAATTGTTTCATGTCTATTGACAATCTTCAGGTGGATTTCCGATTTTCAAATCAGTTTCAATTTATATATATGTACAGGGTGCGGCGAATAAATTGCCGTCTAAATTACGCAATAATGAAAATAACACTGACATCTCATCTTAACAGATATATTTACCAAAATTATATAAAGATATCTTGAAATACTAAAGAGTAAATTTATTCAATAAAATCCCCATTGGCTTGAACCACGGCCTCCAGACGACTTCGGAATCTCCTGCAACTCTTCTGGACAGTCTCCTTGTTTAAGTTGGTAAAGGCTGCCATAATCCATACCTTCAGTTCATCTTTGGTGTTACAAGGAGCTTTGTTGGCCTTTCACTCAACTGTGCTCCACCCATAATAATAAAGGGGGTTGCAGTCTGGGGAGTTAGGTGGTCAGGTGTAAGTGGTAGTGTGGTCGCAGAAATTGTTTGATAGCCATGACTGGGTTCTCCTGTTTGTGTGGAATGGTGCAGAGTCCTACTGGCAGCCATAGGGTCTTGCAGCAGCCACTCTCTTCACCCAGGGCAGCACTACCTCCTTCTTTTCTCAATTTTAGCCAGCAGGACAAAAATTGCTGCCTAAAACTACTTGCTCAGCTGTTTGGTAATCCAGGTTCGCAGGGCAATCTATCAGAAGCAGGCTCTTAAGTAAATTGTTGGTCTTGCTTTTTGGAATATAAAATTTCAAGAACGTAGAGACCACTAATTTCGTATGTGGAAAAGAAAAGATCAACATTCGTATCATCGCGCAGAGTGAAACTTAACTTGCCGGAATTGCGAAACAAAAGGAAGTTGGTTGAGGTTATGATTTTGGTCTTGTCGCGTAAAAGCGAAGGTAATTTCTTTCTATCAGATCTTTCAAAATCCTTTTCTTCTCAAGCAAAATGTGTCAGTGATCGCATCGTAGCGCTTATTCGTAAACTTTTCAACTACTTCGCTGTTACGGTTGATGCCTCTACGCACTTCTCTGAGAAAGAAATCGACGATTTTATATATAACCAACTTCGGTTAGTCACCACAAAAGTTCCGCACGATTACAAACTTACCCTCATGTGGAATTTCAACGCTTGGATTGTAACCGATGACCTAAGGTGACCCAGAGCCAAAGTTATCCCCGACGTTAATAAAATGAACACAAATGTATTACGACTCCTCTCAGCGAAGAATTCGATCTCACTATCTCCAGAATTCAATTCCCAAACAACCTAAACATTATAAATCAACATTAAAAAGTTAAAGGACAGAACGCAGTCGATTATGGCATCACAATGAAACCAGATGTAAAGGATTTTCGCATAGCACACACTTTTCATAACACCTATTTCACAGCAATCCTTCTTTTCGTCTCGTAAATGCTTAGATTCTTATATCTAATATCCCTTAATTGATCAATGTCTTGCCTCTTAAATCCAACGATAAGAAAGGATAGTTATCTGAGAAACACTCGGAAATAGCATTCTGATGTTGTCTATTCTGTCTTCTTTGAAATCCTTGGACTCCGGATACAGAAACATTTGGATTGCCTGAACGATAATGACACCGAACCTAAACTGTTTCGGAAATGAAGAATTCATATCAACTGTGAATTAACGACAGGAATTCTTCGACCGAAAAAGAAGTCAAATAGAGAATGCAAAATGCAGGTTCAGACGAATATCAGAAAAATGAAAGAATCCTGTTAGCTGGCCAAAAATATTAAAGTACTGGACGATTTTAACAGAAAGGTGACTAGTTCTTTTCTGGAGGTCTTAAAATAGTGTATAGTCCAAGGGAAAAAAGTGGATTTTTACCTTTTGACCGACAGATTTTAAAAATAATTTTTTGTAACTAAACACTTTCAAACTTCGGACACTGGTAGAATGTGTCATATAAAACATATTTTACTCTTAGCATTTTTGAGAAAAACTTATATTTACGATGTTATTTCACGTTAAAGTTGTCCTATTTCGGTAATTTCAGCCAATCAATGACGTGCATTCAGCTGAATAAAATTACTGCTGTTGTTTGTAAACAAGGACCTCCGGCGATGTATATTTCGTTTGTCACTGTCTGTCATAATTTGATGACTATTTAGCTGCTATTTCTAGCATGTCTAGAGATTATATAAAGGCTTATTATGCTTTTTCAGAATATATGTACATATACGAACATGTAACTAAATGCATGTCTTTGCAGTTGTTCCCCCCCACACTTTATTAATGTCTGCTTCTGCCTGTGTGTATTAAAGTCTTCTGTATGTTTTAACATGTGTGCGTTTATCCATTTCTGTGTGAATGTGTGTATGTGTATTCACATTTGTGTGTTTGTGTATTTATCTATGTTTCCTCTTGTATGTTTTTACACGAGTGCATTTTTCATAGTATACGTGTGCGTGTATTTACGAGAAACGACCGTTAAAGATTTTCCCTGATCCACTTCCGGTTATTGCAGGAAACGAAACTTGTGTCTCTATATGTCACACTGAAAATTGCAGCTTTCCAATTGTATTCGTTTGTGTTTTCGGGTTGCTGAAGTGGACTAAGGTGATGACTATTTAGCTGCTATTTCTAGCATGTCGAGCGATTATACAAATGCTCTAATGGAGGCAGCTGAATGCAGATCAGTGATAGTATACACGTGTGTCTATTTTTACATACTTTTACATGTGTGTGTGTATGTTTACATGTATGTGTAGAGGTCAGATCAATAAGTATCCGGACTGTTGCCATGGTAACGAAGCTAAAGCACGCAGAGTAGGCGCAGGAGTGGCTGTGTGGTAAGTAGCTTGCTTACGAACCACATGGTTCCGGGTTCAGTCCCACAGCGTGGTACCTTGGGCAAGTGTCTTCGACCAAAGCCTTGTGAGTGGATTTAGTAGATAGAAACTGAAAGAAGACCGTCGTATATATATATGTGTGTGTTTGTGTGTCTGTGTTGTCCCCCCAACATCGCTTGACAACTGATGCTGGTGTGTTTACGTCCCCGTAACTTAGTGTTTCGGCAAAAGAGAACCGATAGAATAAGTACTAGGCTTCGAAAGAATAAGTTCAGGGGTCGATTTGCTTGACTAAAGGCGGTGTTCCAGCATAACCGCAATCAAATTACTGAAACAATTAAAAGAGAAAAGAGTGATACCCCTTCATAAAGATTAAACTTGAGCTCTCCTGTGCATGCGCGCTTAGTTCTAACGTTCGAGCTCACTTCCGCTGTTTACAGCAGTGCTTCGAAGGAAGGGATGTAGTTTGTGCTCGTCGCAATGACCAGGAAAGAGAAAGCTGTCATGGCGATACCTGCTCAGAGGCCTACGCAAACGTGCAGAAAGTGTATGGAGAGAAGTGTATGAACCACACACAAGTGTACGAGCGGTTCAGACGTTTCCAAGATGGCCGAAAAAATGTCGATATTGACGAACGTTCTGGGAGACCCGCAACGAGCAGATCTGAGAAAAACATCGCAGATGTGTACGCAGCTGTGAGAGGAAATCGTCGAATCACCGACAGTGAGTTACCAGAGGATGTGCAGATTAGTTACGGTTCAATTCAGTCCATCACTGAAGACTTTGGTATGAGACGCGTATCTGGCAAGTTTGTGCTAAAACTGCTTCAGCTGACCAAGAAGACACTCGAGTTTCAATTGCACAAGATCTCTTTGATTGTATTGAAAACGATGAAAACTTTTTGAAAACTTTGCGTTGGACTCTTTTGGTAAGATTTGATGCAGACTCTCTCCTCAGCTTTCTCTGTCATGGTCAATGCGACGATCACTCACTGCACACCTTTCTTCCAAGTGATAATGCAAACAGCGGAAGTGAGCAAGAACATTAAAACCTGCTGCGCATGCACAACAGAATTCAAGGTCAATCTTTAATCTGCGTGTTTTAGCTTCGTTACTGTCAGCAGTGCGGATACTTATTGATCATACCATGTATTTGTGTATTTATCTACGCATGTGCCGATTTCTACTTATCACGTGATAATATTATCAACCAGACATTGTTATACATCGTTGATCACAATGTACCTTGCATCGTTCTAGCTTTCGAATGATGCCACCCCGGTGGTTAAGCGAGCAAGCCAACGTTCTTTTTGGTCGAAGGCTATACCATTGCTGGGTGATCCCTTTACAGCTGAGTGGACTGGACCAACCTGAACTGGAGTCTTTTACTCTCGAACAACGTGTAACCAGTTCGGGAATCGAAGCCACGATGTCGCGATCGTGAGAACATTGCGCTTAACCACCGGGCCACGCATCTTCTACATATACATCTTCTACATATACATTCATTCGTTTCTCAGTAACTCTGTGTGTGTGTGTGTGTGTGTGTGTGTGTGTATCAATGTACAGGCTTAACACATGTAATTGTGTAATTCTGAAACTTTGTGTTAGTGTGTGTGCGCGTGTGTGTGTGGATGTGTTTCTCTGCATTTTTATTCACGAGTTTTTCTCCGTATAGCTCTTCCTGTATGTGTTGACATGTGTATGGCATATTTGTAACTGTCAACAAATGTGTTTCCCTATATATGCACACGTCTCCTTCTGTATGTCTCGACATACGTATGTATGTATGAATGTATGTATGTATGTATGTATGTATGTATGTATGTATGTATGTATGTATGTATGTATGTATGTGTATGCCTGTATGAATACATGTACGTATGCATATATGTTTGTTTGTATGCATGCATGCATGTATGTATGTATGTATGTATGTACTATGCATCTATGTATGTATTCCTGTATGTATGTATATATGTATGTATCAGTAATGTATGTAAATATGTATGTATTCCTGTATGTATGTATATATGTATGTATGTGTGAATGTATGTATGCATGTATGTATGCATGTATGTATCAATCTATATGCCTGTCCATATGTATCTATGTATGCATGCTTGTATATATATATATATATATATATTATATATGTGTATATGTATGTAGATACATATGTATGTATGTATATATGTATGTATGCATGTATCTATGTTTATATACATGTGTGTATACATGTATGTATGCATGTATGTAGACAAGTATGTATGTGTATTTCTAAATATATATACATACATATATATATATATATATATATGTGGTGTGTGTGTGTGTGTGTGTGTGTGTATGTAATGCAACTATAAATGTATGTGTATGTGTCCATTGGTACATATATGTCTCTCGGTGTCTGTGTCTGTGTGGGAGTTTTATGGATCATTTTTTATTTCCAATTTCTCTCATTTTTTATTCTAAAGATTAGTAAAGTTGATAATATTTATTATCTAAGGCGCAAAATATGATGTTGGTCTGAATAATAATAATGGTAAGGGTTAGCGGGGTAGTGGGGATGATAGCAGCGTTGGTGGTGATGGTGGTGGTGGTGGTGGTAGTGGTTGTGGTGTGGTGTGGTGATAGTAACGGTGGTGTTGATGTGGTGGTGGTGGTGGTGTAGTGATAGTAACGGTGGTGTTGATGGTGATGGTGGTGGTGGTAGTAGTGGTTATAGTAACGGTGGTGGTGATGTGGTGGTGGTTGTGGTAGTGGTGGTGTGGTGATAGTAATAATGGCGGTGATGCTGGTGATAGTCGTCGCAGTGATCGTGGTGGACGTGATGGCTGTAGCTCTGGTGGTTTCGATTGTAGTAATGGCGCTGGTGGTGCTGGTGGTGGTCTTGGTGGTGGTGCAAGTGTTCGGGTGGCAGTGAGTGGGTGTGAAGAAAATGGGTAAGGGTGATGATGATTGCTATGGAGATGATGATGGTGATGAAAATATGGAAAGGACAAATTGTAGAAAGCGGGGGGTGGAGTGGGGTGTATTGTAATGATATCGCTGTTTTCGCTAAGAGAGTGGTTGAGAAATGGGGGTAAGATTATCCCCCTGCGCTTCCTCTTCCTACTGCTGCTGCTCCTGCTGCACCTCCTCTTCATCAACCTCATCATCTCTATCATCATCCTCATAATCATCATCATCATTATCAGGATAAACGATCGTATAATGACAGTTGTAATGGTGGTAACTGTGTTGGTGGCTGTGGTCTTGATAGCGAGAATGATAAATTATATTAACTTAAGCAATAACAAAAACATAAAATAATAATATGATGATGATGATGATGATGATGATGATGATGATGATGATGATGATGGTGATGATGATGATGACGATGATGATGATGATAAGAGTAATAATAACATAAATAACAATATTAATACTAATGAAGACGATAATAATAATAATAATAATAATAATAATGATAATAATAATACTAGTATTGATAATGATAATTACCATTAAGAGTGAAGGTTGATGACAATACTAATTGCAGTAATAGCAAGTGCAACAGCAACAACAACAACACCAACAACAAGACTTATAAAGGACTAAAATATCGACTTATGGCTTCGGCAATAACAGCAACACCGCCATTCTCGCCCTCTCCCTGTCCCTTCCTCTCACTCTCTCTGTCCCTTTCTTTCTTTTTTTCTTTCTTTCTTTCTTTCTTTCTCTCTCTCTCTTTCTCTCTCTCTCTTTCTCTCTTTCTCTTTCTCTTTCTCTCTCTCTCTGTCTCTCTCTCTCTGTAACACACACACATACATGGTCATCAGCGGTAACATTTTGTAATCCTGGCACCACTATCTTTACAACTACCAGTACGGCCGCAACAATAGCAATAACAAAACCAGCAGCAACAACTGTGGAGGGGCAATGGCCCAGTGGTTTGGGCAGGGGACTCGCGGTCGTAAGAACGCGGTTGTACTCTTTCACCACAACTTTCTCTCACTCTTTCTTCCTACATCTGCCACAAAGCGGAGAAACCATGATGTAACCCATTATGGTGTGGTAAACTATCAGATCCTAGTCTCGCTTGCGAATCCTCTGTACCCCAGGATGGTTCAGCTCTCCACCCGTTAAAAACAACTGTTTACGGAATGAGGATAACAACGTAGCTTTCGCACCCGTGCAACCGCCTGTCTATCGCGTGTGGTGGGTGGATCTTCAAGTTGCCACACGCATTCTTAGTAGCTTAGAGTAGGCTCGAATTAGAGATTATTTTTTGTGGCTAATGGTGTCAGCCCTGATTGGAAGAAGAAGAAGAAGAAGAAGAAGAAGAAGAAGAAGAAGAAAAGAAGAAGAAGAAGAAGAAGAAGAAAAGAAGAAGAAGAAGAAGAAGAAGAAGAAGAAGAAGAAGAAGAGAAGAAGAAGAAGAAGAAGAAGAAGAAGAAGAAGAAGAAGAAGAAGAAGCAACCACAAGTCAACGAGAGAACCCTGAGTTGGCTGTATGATCTTCTAGAAGTAGCAACCGAATTTCCCTCATGTCACAAGGTACTTCATAAAACGTTCCTGGATACATTCTTTTAAATAACTTACCTAGCTCTAAGCAAATGACGTGTAATCTTTGAGGTACGAAGAGTGTTCATTGAAGATTTCCTCTGACCCACTTCCAGTTACTGCAAGAAACGGAACTTGTACAAGTATAATTATACATGTCTCTACATGTTATATTGTAAATTGCAGCTTTCTACTTATACGTTTGTCTTTTACGGCTGCTGAAGTGGACCAAGGTGTTATGATGGAGGCAGTTGAATGCAGATGAGTGATAACGTTCTAATATTTGAAAGATCGTACACCAAAAGAGATTTTCGATGCGATGAAAGAAGTTTTTGGTGAGATGCACCCTCATACGACTTAGTCAAGCCCTGGCACCGCCAGTTCAAATGTGGTCGGACATGTAGGTGGAAACTGCTTCTATTCCTGGAGAACACATTCCACCACTGATGACGAGACCCAACCGTAAAGTGAAAGTCGCCATTTTGGAGGATCGCCGCATAACTATTTGGCAACTAGCCCAAGAAGTGATGATAAATGTAGGGTCCGTGGGAAAAAGTATCATTCACGACCATTTTCACATGCGGAAGCTGTCTGCATGACGGATTTCCCGGACGCTCAAACCTTTTCAGAAACAGGAAAGAAACAATTGCACCCAAGCCCTTTTGGCAGTGTGTGAGAGGACAGTATGAAACATCGGTCCATCACAATGATCCTGAGACTAAAGTCCAGTCGAAGTAATGGGAGCATCATAATTCACCGCCTCCAAAGTAGACTCATGTCCAATCCTCAGCAGACAAAGTGATGCTCGCAGTCTTTTGCGACCAGTGCGGAGTAATGATGATGGATTTTCAGGGAAAGGGCACCACAATTAACGGGGCATATTATACGTCTCTGCTGGAGAAACTGCGAAACACAATCAAAGCGGAGAGTTGTAGCATGCTGACCAAAAGAGTCTAGTTCACAATGTATAGGTTGCCCAAAGTAAACCACATTCCAGCGGCTATGAAATCCTTCTTCATCTCCCTTATTCTCCCGACCTCGCACCATCTGACTTCGACCTCTTCCCAGCCTTGAAATCTTTTTGAAATGGAATCACTTTTCGGATGATGAACTTATTTCTGAAGTAAAGTCTTGGCTTCAGACGCAACCTA
>NC_043002.1:12574299-12576799 GCF_006345805.1 Octopus sinensis
AAGTACCAATTGCGTACTGGGGTCGATCTAATCAACTGGCTTCCTCCCTCAAAATTTCAGGCCTTGTGCCTTGAGCAGAAAAGAGAATATTATGCCACCTATCCACGCATGACTCTCTTTACTCTTTTACTCTTTTACTTGTTTCAGCAATTTGACTGTTGCCATGCAATGCCTTTAGTTGAGTAAATCGACACCAGGACTTATTCTTTGGAAGCCTAGTACTTATTATATCGGTCTCTTTTGCCGAACCGCTAAGTGACGGGAACGTAAACACACTGGCATCGATTGTGAAGCGATGTTTGGGAGACAAACACAGACACACAAACATATACACACACATACATATATATAAATATATACACATATATACGACTGGCTTCTTTCAGTTTCCGTCCACCAAATCCACTCACAAAGCTTAGGTCGGCCCGAGGCTATAGTAGAAGACACTTGCCCAAGGTGCCACGTAGTGGCACTGAACTCGGAACCATGTGGTTGGTAAGCAAGCTACTTACCACACAGCCACTCCTGCGCCTATAACTAATTCCTTGTTAAATCGTCTTTGTTTGACGCCACTACTGGGATTTTCAATACAAAAATGGTCTGTATTCTTCAAGTAAACATTTGAACTAGGTCTCACATCTGAAAGTATCTTCTAATCTTGCTTTCCCAAGCTTTAGAATCCCTATAAAAACGTCTTGGATGCTCACTTGCCGCCTGACTAAAACACAATCAACTACAAAATAGTGTAACGTAACGAGAAGGTACCGTAAAGATAGATAGTAATATGACTCTGTCTACCGTAGATCAGGACATGAACTGGGAATGTGACCCCTTTGGGTTTCCTGAAGGGATTTGTGATGTAGTAGAGAAATATAAGGGATAATTTAGGGCGAAGCTATGTGTTGCATAGTGTAGCATGATGCAATGTGACATAATGGGATATATGCATATGTATGTGCGTTGCTTGTGTGTGCCTGTGTGTGTATGTGTGTGTGTTTGAGTGTATGTATATAGATCTACACATATAGCTGTCCATATGTATAAGTATGTACATGTATGTACGTATGTATGTATGTCTCTTCTATTTTTTAATTATTATAAATCTCTCCACTGACGAGGGAACCGGTTTCCAATAAAGATAAAAGGCTCCATCTCTGGAATGTAGTTGACTCAAGGGAGACAGTGACACTCTTCTAATACCAAGGTGTAACCGCATGTGTAGGCTATGTCATGTTTCTGCGGAAGACATCACACATGTATATATGTATGTATGTTGTGTGCACGTATACCATTATTCAGTTTTATTTCAAGATTTCTTGCAAATAGAGTCAGTTTCTAACTTAGATCGAAAGCTACTTCATTGGGATTTCAATATCAACAACAGGGTATTTTTGTATGTATGTATGTATGTATGTATGTATATATGAATGTATGTATGCTTTGTTAATGCATCTCTTCTCATGCATATACTTGCATATATACAGGGTGTTTCAAAAGTCTCCATACACAGAAAAAATAATTTTTTTAATAAGAAACAGTTTATAAGAGCCTCTAGATCCCCTGATTTGACCCCTCTTGATTTCTATCTTTGGGGGCATTTAAAAGGCATGGTGTATCGCGGAAAGATATATGATATAAATCATTTGAAGGAACGCATCACCAACACATTTGCACACGTATTACCAGATGTGTTATTACGAGTTCACGGTGAGTTGGGTTAAACGTACTGCAATGTGTATTCAAAACAATGGTAACCATATAGAGCCTGTTAAATAAAAAAAAGAAACTGTTTTATAAACTGTTTTTTTTTTTTATAAAAAAGATAAATTGTTCCTATGTATGGCAACTTTTGAACGACTCTGTAGACACACTAATATATACATAAATGATACATACATACGTATGTATGTACGTGTGTATGTAGTCATTATTCAGTATGTGTGTATATATATATATATATAATATATATATATATATATATATATATATATAATATATATATAATATATATATATATATATATATATATATATAGATATATATATATATATATATATATATATACTATATATATCTATATATATATATATAATATATATATATATATATATATATCTATATATATATCTATATATATATATATATATATATATATTATATATATATATATGCGTGGGGGGGGGGCGCAATGGCCCAGTGGTTAGAGCAGCGGAGTCGCGGTCGGAGGATCGTGGTTTCGATTCCCAGACCGGGCGTTGTGTGTGTTTATTGAACGAAAACACCTAAAAGCTCCACGAAGCTCCGGCAGGGGGGGTGACCCCTGTTGTACTCTTTCACTACAACTTTTACTCACTCTCTCTTCCTGTTTCTTGAGTAACGCTGCAATAGACTGGTATCCCGTCCAGCTGAGGGGAACACATGCGCCATAGATACCGGGAAACCGGGCCCATGAGCCTGGCTAGGGCGCGCGCGCACACACACACACATACACATATACACA
>NC_043002.1:12581799-12589299 GCF_006345805.1 Octopus sinensis
AATCCATACACAAACTATAACTAACTATACACAAGACATATATAATATATATATATATTATATATATATATATATATATATATATATATATATATATATATATATGTATTATATATATATTATGTATGCACAGTGTGCGATGGGTAAATTGTCACCATATTAATTTTTTAAATTTCGCTTATGTGCATTGTTAGTTTTTAACTTTGTCAGCAAGACAATATAGTAAGGGCAGTCGAGCAAGGTCTGTGAGAAAAAACAGCACCATGACACATTTCACTCTGTCAGAAATTTGGAAACGATATACTGTAGTGCTTGGCATTCGCGCTGGATGCTCCAATACAAACATTTCAGAGTGTTTGGATGTCAATCTGAGGAGAGTATAATCTGAGGACATGTACCGAGTGTGATAAAAATCAAACCTCCAGTAAGCATCATGGTGTTTGGAGACATTATACTTCCATTCATCACTATTGATGGAGATGTTATGCCTCCATTCATCACTATTGTGGAGACGTTATGCCTCCATTCATCACTATTGATGGAGACGTTATGCCTCCATTCATCTTCCCATACGGCCTCAGGCTCAACACGGATGCTTACATCAAGTGCTTGGGGCAGGTAGTACTGCTCTGGGTTAAGAGAGTGGCTGTTGGAAGAGCTTATGGCTGACAACAGGACTCTGCACCATGCCACACAAACAGGAGAACCCAGTCATTGCTGTCGGACGATTTTTGTGACTACATCACCCCTAACATCTGGCCACCTAACTCCCCAGACTGCAACCCCCTTGATTATTATGTGTGGGGTGCAGTTGAGCAAGTGACTCTGTGTGTGTGTATGTGTGTATACGTATGTGTGTGTGCGTGTGTGTGTGTGTGTACTTATGTTTGTATGTGTGTGTGTGTGTACTTATGTTTGTATGTGTGTGTGTGTGTAAGTATCTATTCATACCACTTTCAATCAATATAATATTATTGAGGCTGCTGACGTAAATATGTTTTCCATTATAAGGGGAATATTAACAATGAGTCCCCTACGGCCGTTTCAGTGTCTGCAAACAATTGATTTGTAGGTGTACGTGGGTGTTTCGTGCAATTCTTTCCGAGATTTTGCAAACACCTTAGCTTTGAGAATAAGATGGATGCCTGTGTTATATGCGTGTGTATGTAATTATTCAGTTTTATTCACGTTCTATTTCTTGCCAATAGAGAAAGAACCAGTTTCTAACCTAGATCCAAGCCTCCTTCATTGGAATTTCAACATCAACACTGTATTTTTTTTACATCTGCATGTATGTATGTATACGTGCAGATTCGTATGTTTTATTTCATGTATGTGTTCTCATGCATATAATTGCATGTCTAGACATGCTCATATATACTTACATGATAAACTTCTGGAAGTTTTACAGGTTTTTACGGTTTCAGTGAGGGCTTTGAAATGTAGTCTGCGAATCAGCTCTCTCCTTTCTGGTTGTGAGAAGCTTAATTTCTCAAGATTCGTATCTAGGCAGTGTGTTACATATCCCAGAACTCCAATAATTACAGGTATAAACCTGATAGGTATTTAAGCAGTATGTTACGTATCCCAGGACTCCTCTAATTACAGGTTACAAACCTGAATTTGTAATCTGAATAGAATAACTGCAGATTTCTAAGTAGTTCAGTGTAGATTTTCTCTTTTACACTGATCTTCAGCTTTATGGTAACATCCGCTGGTCAGCTGATTTCTACAACACTACACAGTTTCTCTTCTCTATCCCAAATCATTATATCAGGTCTGTTATATCAGGTACTTACATTTTATTGGGGACTCCACTGTTACATTCTACCAGTATTCCTTTTTATTATGAGTGACTACGGCTTCCATCATACTGTGGGTTCTTATTTCTTTGTTCTCGGGGTTATCCTTTCGACGGATCTCGTTATAGAATGTCCTAGCTACACGTCATATATGGGGGAGACATTTTCAGACAAATGCTTATGATGTGAGTGCTATCTTCGGTGTTAAATCAACAAAGTTTGCGTCGGCTGTCACAGTTTAGGGATTTTCCTGCATCTCTGTCCCATTTCTGCATGAAGTATTTCGTTCATATTTCCTGTTCCTGGATTGCAAACGCATACTCTTCAAAGTGGGAGGTAGTAATCCGGTTGCTGATCTATGATGGACTGCTCTGATGATCAATATTACTATCATCTCGGATAGAATTGATAGTATGTATGCATATATGTATGTATGTATGAATTATGTACTATGTACGTACATATGTAAAAAGTATTTAGATGTGTATATATATATATAAATATATGCGTATGTATATGTATATACATATAAATATACATACACACACACACACATACACACACACAGACACACACACACACTCACACAAATACATACATTTGAACATTTTTCGTGCCATCAACACTTGAAACACACCAGCAGATAATTCTTACACCATTTCGCATCTAGTCATAGAGAGTGATGCTTCCATCGGCCCGTCTTCGAGTACATGGTGTTGACAAGTCTCATAAAGACGAAACATCGATGTCTATCGCTTCTGAATGGAACCTGATGCGAGTTATCTTTCTTGTCTATGACTTCCAGGTGTTTTAACACCAAGCGCATTGATGAAAATATATTCTCTTACGTCTATAAGTGCAGCGTACCAACGAACTAGCAAAACGCTTACCTTGTGTATGTGTATTCGATATGTATAAGAACACAAAGGGGTCAAAAATTCTAAACACCATCTGAGATGATTTTACACCTACGCCGTACATAGCACCAGCCCTGAGTCTTATCAACACTTTAGGTTACATTTGGTACTTACATATCTGTAGTATCCTACCAACACACCATACCTTCACGGTCGTTTTACCTCGCTGTGAGCCAAATGTTATTATACCTAGCCATTTCTGGTATTCTACGTGTTGGTGTGCCTAGATTCTAGTGAATCCTAGTATATATATATATAGATATATATTCCTAGTATATATATATATATATATATATATATATATAGGCGCAGGAGTGGCTGTGTGGTAAGTAGCTTGCTAACCAACCACATGGTTCCGGGTTCAGTCACACTGCGTGGCATCTTGGGCAAAGTGTCTTCTGCTATAGCCCGGGCCGACCAGTGCCTTGTGAGTGGATTTGGTAGACGGAAGCTGAAAGAAGCCTGTCGTATATATGTATATATATATATGTATGTGTGTGTGTTTGTGTGTCTGTGTTTGTCTCCCTAGCATTGCTTGACAACCGATGTTGGTGTATTTACGTCCCCGTCACTTAGCGGTTCGGCAAAAAGTGACCGATAGAATAAGTACTTGGCTTACAAAGAATAAGTCCCGGGGTCGATTTGCTCGACTGAAGGCGGTGCTCCAGCATGGCCACAGTCAAATGACTGGAACAAGTAAAAGAGTAAAAGATATATATATATGTATATAAGTGTGTGTGTGTGTGTGTGTGTGTGTGTGTGTTGTGTGTGTGTGTGTGTGTGTATACCTATATATAGTGTCAAAGATCCCAGCTTCGCCATCAAATTACAGGACCAGATGCTGCAACAGTTTGGAGTTCAAGGGCGCACAGCTCTTCGATATCCTTCCAAAATGCCTGAGACACCTCCCTAAGAGTCATTAAAACAAAACTTGATCTCTTATTGTCAAGGGTTCCAGACGAGCGTAGTTCTGTTCTCCCCCACTATCTACAAATACATGAAATTGGGCAGCGAAAAAGAATCTGTCGAGCGAATCAGGCCTGAATGTACTGGAAGCTTCTGTTTAGAAATAAATAGACCCATGACAGAGAGCAGCGGTCGTTGGCAATAGAGATTTAACTGGAAATGTTCTGAATAAGTGCTACCAAATGAAGGGCAGCTCATCTGAGCGTCCAAGAAGAGATCTGAAATATCTTTAAATCATTTTCTTTTTAAGAGGAAACTGTGCTCGTCAGGGCATTCCACATACCGGTGAAATAGACTGATGTTACTTCTTGTCAGAAATTTGATGAGCCGACCTCACCGTCGAACAGTTCTACTACTTGCGAAGTTAGGCGTTATAGTATACACATTGCTGCATTCTGTGAGTCGAACTCCCTTCTACATGGATTTTTTGAAGAGTTTCGTCGAGGATGTTTTGGATTCTCAGAAATATTCGTTATTTTCCACCTTCAAATTAATCTCTTGTAATGTTTATGGGGTTATGGGATTCGGGGTAACAAATTTGGGTGGAAACTCAAGAAGGAGGTTCTCGAGATATCATTCTGTGTCTGCAGAGAGACGATTGCACGGATCATCTCGGCGTTAGTTTAAACAGCTCTTTGAAAGCTTGAATTTTTCAATGAGGACAAATCTGCAGTTCCCAGACCTGTTAGTATTTGAGCTTTCTTTGTTTAACCTTTTCTCACTCTATGATTATATAAATTATAATATATAATTTATATAATATTCTCTATCTTTACTCTTTACTCTTTTACTTGTTTCAGTCATTTGACTGTGGCCATGCTGGAGCACCGCCTTTAATCGAGCAACTCGACCCCGGGACTTATTCTTTGTAAGCCCAGTACTTATTCTATCGGACTCTTTTGCCGAACCGCTAAGTGACGGGGACGTAAACATACCAGCATCGGTTGTCAAGCGATGTTGGTGGGGACAAACACAGACACACAAACATACACACACACACCACACACACACACACACACACACAACACACACACACACACACACACATATATATATATATATATAATATATATATATATATGGCGCAGGAGTGGCTGTGTGGTAAGTAGCTTGCTAACCAACCACATGGTTCGGGTTCAGTCACACTGCGTGGCATCTTGGGCAAAGTGTCTTCTGCTATAGCCCGGCCGACCAGTGCCTTGTGAGTGGATTTGGTAGACGGAAGCTGAAAGAAGCCTGTCGTATATATGTATATATATATATGTATGTGTGTGTGTTTGTGTGTCTGTGTTTGTCTCCCTAGCATTGCTTGACAACCGATGTTGGTGTATTTACGTCCCCGTCACTTAGCGGTTCGGCAAAAAGTGACCGATAGAATAAGTACTTGGCTTACAAAGAATAAGTCCCGGGGTCGATTTGCTCGACTGAAGGCGGTGCTCCAGCATGGCCACAGTCAAATGACTGGAACAAGTAAAAGAGTAAAAGATATATATATATGTATATAAGTGTGTGTGGGGTGTGTGTGGTGGTGTGTGTGTGGTGTGTGTGTATACCTATATATAGTGTCAAAGATCCCAGCTTCGCCATCAATTACAGGACCAGATGCTGCAACAGTTTGTGTTCAAGGGCGCACAGCTCTTCGATATCCTTCCAAAATGCCTGAGACACCTCCCTAAGAGTCATTAAAACAAACTTGATCTCTTATTGTCAAGGGTTCCAGACGAGCGTAGTTCTGTTCTCCCCCACTATCTACAAATACATGAAATTGGGCAGCGAAAAAGAATCTGTCGAGCGAATCAGGCCTGAATGTACTGGAAGCTTCTGTTTAGAAATAAATAGACCCATGACAGAGAGCACGGTCGGTGGCAATAGAGATTTAACTGGAAATGTTCTGAATAAGTGCTACAAAATGAAGGGCAGCTCATCTGAGCGTCCAAGAAGAGATCTGAAATATCTTTAAATCATTTTCTTTTTAAGAGGAAACTGTGTCGTCAGGGAATTCCACATACCGGTGAAATAGACTGATGTTACTTCTTGCAGAAATTTGATGAGCCGACCTCACCGTCGAACAGTTCTACTACCTTGCGAAGTTAGGCGTTATAGTATACACATTGTGCATTCTGTGAGTCGAACTCCCTTCTACATGGATTTTTTGAAGAGTTTCGTCGAGGATGTTTTGGTCTCAGAAATATTCGTTATTTTCCACCTTCAAATTAATCTTTGTAATGTTTATGGGGTTATGGGATTCGGGGTAACAAAAATTGGGTGGAAACTCAAGAAGGAGGTTCTCGAGATATCATTCTGTGTCTGCCAGAGAGACGATTGCACGGATCATCTCGACGTTAGTTTAAACAGCTCTTGAAAGCTTGAATTTTTTAATGAGGACAACAAATCTGCAGTTCCCAGACCTGTTAGTATTTGAGCTTTCTTTGTTTAACCTTTTCTCACTCTATGATTATATAAATTATAATATATAATTATATATAATATTCTCTCTCTTTACTCTTTACTCTTTTACTTGTTTCAGTCATTTGACTGTGGCCATGCTGGAGCACCGCCTTTAATCGAGCACTCGACCCCGGGACTTATTCTTTGTAAGCCCAGTATTATTCTATCGGACTCTTTTGCCGAACCGCTAAGTGACGGGGACGTAAACATAACAGCATCGGTTGTCAAGCGATGTTGGTGGGGACAAACACAGACACACAAAACATTACCACACACACACATACACACACACACACACACACATACACACACACACAACACAAACATATATATATATATATATATATATGATATATACATATATACGACGGGCTTCTTTCAGTTTCCGTCTACCAAATCCACTCACAAGGCTTTGGTCGGCCCGAGGCTATAGTAGAGGACACTTGCCGAAGTTGCCACGCAGTGGGACTGAACCCGTGAACCATGTGGTTGGTAAACAACTGTAATAATAATCCTTTCTACTAAAGGCACAAGGCCTGAAATTTGAGGGGAGGGGTGTAGTTGATTACATCGACCCCAGTATTTCACTGGTACTCAGTTTATTGACCTTGAAAGGATGAAAGGCAAAGTCGACCTTTTCCCACTCTGAATTTCGCCTGATGAGGCACAGGATCTTCAGATAGGTTGTTACTGGAGAATTGATAGGATTTGCATATTTATATGTAGTTATAGCTTGTTTTAGATATAAGGTGTTATTGTGGGAGGAAAGTACGATAAAGGAGAGAAAGAGAGCAAAAGCAAAAGAGAAGGCATGAAGAGGAAAGTGGGAGGAAAAGTTGGAAAGGAAGAGGGTTATAGGAAGAAAATGGAGAGAACAGTGAAGGTTAACAGAAAGAGGAGGAAAAGGGAAAAGGAAGAGGGGAAAAGGGAGATGGAAAGAACGGAAGGGAACTTGAAGTGTAAACTGATTAATACCATGAAGAGTAAATTAGAGCGGATCAGTAATCGAATAGTCGACAATATTAATGCCAAAATCAGATTGTCCAAGGATCTCAAACAATGAAATTGTAGAAGCGATACCATCAGTTGGATCAATAGCATCGAAAATAAACATGGTCATAATTTTATACAATTTGACAGTGTAGAAATATTCCCATCCTACACCCGAACCTTCTACTCCAAGCGCTTGAATTCTGTAACAATTACACGTCTATCGCGGAATTATACATCAACATACTTCTTACAGTCAAAATGTCAGTTATTTTATGATAACTCGTTTGGGGTGAAGAAGAATAGAGATGAGTGAATTGAAGCCCCCAAGGTCAGTTTTGATGGTGATGTAATAGCAGGTATTTTTGGACTGTTCT
>NC_043002.1:12599299-12604299 GCF_006345805.1 Octopus sinensis
TTGATTACAATCTGGAAAGACAGGACTTTTAATAGGAAAAATCAAGCTGAAGCCCCTGAAGATGCTAGTTTGGATTGTTGCCCAGTGTAGATGTGAGAGGTGAACCCTAAGAGCATACGACGTAGCATTTGGAACAATGTGCTACCGAAGAGTTCTGGGAATTAACTGAGCCGACCTTTCAACAAACGACTCGGTTTATGAAGAAATAGGAAAAGAAAGAGAATGCTTAGCAACTGTCAGGAGGATAAAGCTGCAGTATTTTGGGTTCGTCTTCAGGATTCAGAAAGTTTGGGAAGCGAGGAATGGGGAAACCGAGAAGAAACTGCTGCGCAACTTCAAAGAAGGAACCGAACTTCTGGCTGGATGTACAACCGTTCACATGGGTAAGGATTGTGGAGAGATATGGTGCATGCATCTATGATCTCGGATTCTCAGCAAGAAGGATGGGAATCGACAAGGCAAATCATTTGAAACATATTATTTATATAATATATATAATCCTGTTCAGAAAAGACGGTTTCTGTAGCCATAGGCAACGCTTCTTCTGCTCCAGCAGTTGTCTCAAAGTAAAATCATTAATGGTACACTCCGCTAACGAAGAGCAATTGACAAAGAGACCTTCAGCAATGAGGAACAGGAAATGCAAGGCAAGGCAAGTTTCATTGTTATGGATAACAGAAGGTTCACGGACAGAAATGACACATTCCCTGATGAGTCTAACGGATTCCAAGCACGCCTTTGTTATTTCTTTCTATTGGCCAAATGTAGTCCAACGTAATTGTTTTATAGCTTCTCAATAAACTCCAGTTTCTATAAATTCTTCCACACGTGTTGGCTCTGTATTCAATTGTTCTATTTTTGTTTCCTGCTGTTCTATTCTTCTTCTTCTTTTTTGTTGTTGTTGTTGTTGTTGTTGTATGTGTATGTGTTTGTATTCATTATCTTTGACACAAACTACGATTAGACACCTCTAATTCACGTGATCATATTTCATATTTCACCTTTACTTCAATTGACCTTTATTTACATGCAGGCTAGATCAATGAATCAGTAACACCGACCGAACTATGAGCATTTTAACATCACGTAACGATGACCTTACGTCAAAAACCTGAATAAGCAAGCAGATGATAAAGATAATTAACGCTATTTAGGTTATTAATGGCTTCATGTTTAATTATTGTATAATCAATACTTAATTATTATCAATTGATTAACTGGTCATTGGAAGCTAAATTGCTTCAGACACATTGATGACATTCATTGTTTCTCTCTTTCTTTCTCGCTCTCTCTCTCGCATTCACTCTCTCTCCTCTGCCTCTTCCTCCGCTCTATCTCTTCTCCTTCTCTTTCATTCTTTCAATGGAATATCAGACCGAGGTCACCACTCAATCAACAGCCAGACGCAGACATTACAAGCAATAAGAATGCAAATATATTTGTAAATTGGATTATAATTGTTGTTGAATTATGTTAAGGTCGACATGATGATGATATACATTAAACGACGCTTAATTGCTATTTCATCTCTCTTTCTCTCTCTCTCACTCTCTCTTTCTCTTTCCCCCTCTCTCTTTCTATCTCTCTCACACGAACACACTAACATTCTCTCTCTCACAACGTAATCGCTCACACTTTATTCTCCTCATACATAAGTACGTGTATATACATTCATATGTATTTATATGAGTGTGTAAAAAGTATATGCATGAATGTATGTATACAAATATGAGTGCATACAGAGAATATCCTATAATGAGAACGTATATACGCGCGTTTGGTTGTGTGTGTATATACATACATACATACATACATAAATACATACATACATGCATCATACTATACAACATATAATACACACACAATATATATAAATATATAGGTATACTATATATATATATATATATATATATATATATATATATTATATATATTATACAAAATGGGACAAGAACGCAAAACATCCGGACAACTAGGTGACAACAAAACATCCAGATAGACGATACAAAAAAACAGTGTGTGTGTACGTTTGTACGTAAATGTTGAACGATGAAATGAGTGCTCAGCACCACATTGGTGGATGTATAATTTTCTTATTTGTGAATTAAAGCTACCATTGGTTTCATATTGAGAAAAGTCGGAAAATATCCTAATATCTTAAATTTTCGGGTCGATCACATGGAAGTCCATGTGATTGGCTTGAAAAATTGTGAAAGATAGAAATTTCCTACTCTTCTTTTCATGAACCAATGGTAGCCTTAATTCGCCAAAAATATATATGTATGTATCTATGTATGCATTGTACGTATATATTATATATATATATATATACATATATATATATATATATATATATATATATATATATATATTATATATATATATTATTGAAATAGAAAGATGAATAATCTTGTAGTAGATTAATCAACAGTTTAACCGATACCTTAGTAGCAAAAATCACAGCAGTAAACAGCACGGTTGGAGGTACAACCATCTGGCGTCTGACCGTGCGTTGGTGCGGATAATTTGAAATTAAAACATTATTGGTGAATGAAGAAATGGAGCTGAACGCAGATTGAACAGAAATCGTTTTATTTCATTCTACACGTGTTTCGAAAGGCACAAATTACCAAAATCCGATTGATAATGGGACCATATTGTGTCTTTCTCTTCAGAAAGAAAAAAGAAATCCGTTGGAAAAACAAAAACAGAACAGAGGCGGAGCAAAAAACAAATCGAACTGTGCTCCTAAGAGCCCATGGCGAAACCTTCTCAATTCACCAATAATGTTTTTTATATATATATATATAGTATATATATATATATATATATATATTTCTAGTTTCAGCTCAGAGCTGCGGCCATGCTGATGCACCGCCGTTTTGTGCTACACTATTATTTCGACGAGAACCTCGTCTAATATGTGGCACTTATATATATATATTGGACAAAATAATATATATATTGGACAAAATAATGGAAACACCTTAATATTTCAAACAAACTTATTTTAATATGGAGTAGGACCGCCTTTGGCTGTAATTACAACTTGAATTCTACGAGGTATGGACACGTACAAAGTTTGAATTGTTTCGAAAGGAACTCAATCACTCAATCAGTTGATTAATGAAACAGAGCCCTTAGCCATTCTCGGAAGGACCTAAAGTCATGGTTAAAGTTCGGTGTTTCTAACAGATTTATATACTGCCGTCTGTTTAACTAAGTTCTAAGTTCATATTCCAATGGAAAATGATAAGGTGATGACGGGAGCGTGGCTTTGGAAATCTTGGTGACAAAGAAATGTTCCCAGTGTTATACGTGTCGGTTGCGTCGAAGTTTCATCACTACATGTGAATTCATACCGCGAATACGAAATATATCACACACGCACACACACCACACACACACACACACACACACACACACACACACACACACACACATACACACACGCGAATAAGAATAAATGAGTTTGGAAATACTAAACTATTACAGCTGTTTCTATCATGGGGTTGCCAAATTTTCGAAGCGTGATGTGGAAAACTTTTCTGTGAATTCTCCCTATATATATCAACCCCATGATATGGAAATTAATAGAAATTTTAACTTCCAGTGGCCTAGCTTGTAAAAATTTAGTCCAATGACTATGTATTAGTCATAAAATACAGTGTACATTTAAACACATAAGAAGAATCCACTCATGGGATTCAACATGCTAGAAAGAACAGCTAGGTTCTATGACCACAAAATTAGGGATAAAATTCGACAGGAACGAAATGAAAAAATAAAAACATTTTACCATCTAATTTTCTGGACCAATTGGTTTCTGATTTTAGTTTAGCAAGTAAATAACTTTTACTTGCGAGGTGAAATCGTTTTCAACAGGTACACTTTAGATTAAATATATAAACATGAGGTGATCAACTATGTCGCCCTTGTTTATACATCCTAATTTTTTCGAAATCTACTACGCAGACGCAGTCCTTCGCCGGCATTTTATGACTAATACATAGTCTTTGGACTAAATTTTTCCATGCTAGGACACTGGAAATGAAAATTTTTATTAATCTCCATTTCCCTTTGATATGATTAAGTATTGTAAGTTTTTTGATAATTTTCGATTTTTTAAATTTGGCATATTTTTATTGCCGGCGAAGGGCTGGGTCTGCGCAGTAGATTTTGAAAAAATTAGGATGCATAAACAAGGGGCACATAGTTGATCGCCACGTGTTCATATATTCAATCTAAGGTGTACCTGTTGAAAACGATTTCACCTCGCGAGTATGATTATCTCTCGTAAGTTTCCAGCACCACATAAAGTGTCAGTATCTAGTGCACTTCCGGTATAGTCTCATTGGTGATAATATACATACTACTATTGCTGTTTAATATATTCATAACAAATATAGGAAGAATTATGATAAACACATGTGCATATCATTTATTCCCTACGAACATTTCACCATTGTGGTTATTTCCAGATTCTGCGTTTGGTGTTTCAGATTTGCGACTGGAGAAGACACTTTTAATGAATTATGTTATACAAATCAAAATTGTCGTAGGTGAGCATCTGGTTGCACACAGAACGTCTACAGAATAGGATGCGGAAAGTCAGAATGGGGAAACGAAAGCATAAAACAAATAATACAAATCTGTGTTTATCATACTTTCTGTTACATATATATATATATATATATATATATATATATATATATATATGTTATATAATTAGGGTTCAGTAAAAAAAATTACTTTACCACACACCGAACTTTTAGAAATAGCAGTCAAAAAATTTTAGCTATTTCCTCTACTATAATTATATAACCCTAATTATATAACGTAATGTTTTAAATATACCATAAATGGTCTTTTTACATACTGAGCACTACTTGGTAAAGTTATTAATTAATAAATTAATAATTAATTAATTGTACCCTTTTATTATTGACTATATATATATATATATATATATATATATATAGATAGATAGATATAGATAT
>NC_043002.1:12606799-12614797 GCF_006345805.1 Octopus sinensis
TATGGTCGAGTGGTTAAGAAACTTACTTTGAAATTACGATGTTTCGTTTTCAATTCCAGCGCGCGGTTACTCTTGGCAAGTGTCTTTAACAATAGCCTCGGCTTGAACAATACAATCACAAGTTATTGGCAGACGGAAAATATATGGAAGGCCGTTGCATACAATCCCTACTGCAACCCCACTACACACACACACACACACACACACACACACACACACACACACACACACACACATATATATATATAATATAGTAGAATAAGAATACACAGCCCGCAGCATTTCAGGAGCCTAGGTTTCGAGAAATATCTTTGATTCCTTTTTATGCATTCATACAATAACTATGTTTTAGGACCATTTCAGTCGATTTTATGAATCGGTTTCACACTGAAGAGTGTCGAGAAAAATATCTCGGCACTCTTCAGGGATGGTTGTAGGAAACGTATGGTGCAAGTGCTTGCTGCAGGAGATCAGAAAGTATTGCATGTTGTTTATAGGTCATCATCATCGTTTAACGTCCGCTTTCCATGCTAGCATTAGTTGGACGATTTTGACTGATGGCTGGCGAACCAGTTGGCAGCACCAGGCTCCAATCTTGATTTGACAGAGTTTCTATAGCTGGATGCCCTACCTAACGCCAACCACTCCGAGAGTGTGGTGGGTGCTTTTTACGAGCCACCGGCACGGTGTGACAATGATGTATAAAAAAAGAATCGTTTGAAAATGCACAAGGAAGAGAATTCTGTCAGAGGTAGGATGGTAGAATACTTTTCTTCCACAGTAAGTTGTTTTAGTGTTTAGTCTTCCACACAGAATCTTCGCCATCATAAAAGAACTTTGCCCGTAAATAAGCTTTTAAACAGAACTGAACAAATGCCGTTCAGTGTGCGTTACTGTCACCGTTCGCTCAAATACTTTTTCTTTTACTTGTTTCAGTCAGTTTGACTGCGGCCATGCTGGAGTACCCCCTTTAGTCAAACAAGTCGACCCCAGGACATATTCTTTGTAAGCCTAGTACTTATTCTATCGGTCTCATTGCCGAACCGCTAGGTAACGAGGACGTAAACACACCAGCATCGGTTGTCAAGCGATGCTGGGGGACACATACAAACAAACATACACACACACATACTACTGCCATTACCACCACCACCGCCACTAACACCACCACCACCACCATCACTACTACTACTACTACTACTATTAATACTACCACCACCACCACCACCACCGCCACCACTACAGCTACAACTACTATATCATGCATACACATACACACACACACACGCACACACACACACACACACACACGCACAGACACACACACACACACACATATATATATATTAGATTATTTTGGTCAGCCAAAGGATTTTTCGGCTGACCCTCGTACCTACAGAAAAAATCAGAAGCGATGGTCGGAGAATTTCTATGACCTCATCAGATCCAATTTCTGTCCATTTAATTCCTTCGGTTGTAATTCCATGGATTAATATGTATGTGGCGCAGTTGAGAAAGACACCGAGTGCGAGCTGATGGACAAGATCACGGAAGCGTTCGAAGATCTTCCCAGGGATAAAGTGAGGAACGCATGCGTTATGTCCCGGAGTCGTTTTGATGCCGTGGTGGAAAATCAGGGAAACTCCTTTCAATAAACTGTTATCTCCCAGGCATGATCCACTTGACATCTTTCCATGTTTTTTAATATATTAACTTTTGGATGAGATTTTGTGTTTTCCTTTCCTTTTATGTACTGTCAAATTTAGTCCAAACTCTCTATCTATCTATCTATCTATCTATCTATCTATCTATCTATCTATCTATCTATCTATCTATCTATCTATCAGTCTGTCTGTCTGTCTGTCGGTCTGTCTGTCGGTCTGTCTGTCTGTCTGTCTGTCTGTCTGTCTTTCTGTCTATCTGTCTGTCTATCAATCTATAAACCTATCTATTCATCTCTGTTTGTCTCTCTCTGTGTCTCAGTCTGTCTGTCTATCTGGGCTCTCTCTCTTCTCTCTTCTCTCTCTCTCTCTCTCTCTCCATGCATATATATATATATATATATATATATATATATATATATTAATATATATATAATTAATAAATATAGGGTGGCAAAAAAAATTTTGTAGAATAGAATTTTTTGCCACCAGCGGCCTAGTGGGAAAAAATTAAATAGTCATAGACCATTTTTAAGTTCAACATCACAATCAAAGAACGGCCATAATAGGCCATTCACCCACTAGAAATAACAGCCAAAAGCTTTAACCGCAAAATAACATCAATTCCGTAAACCAGGAGAAAATTAAAAAACATTTACCCTGTAATTTCTTATACGATGCATCGTTTCGTCTACTGTTTAATGGTAAACTAACCTGATTAAATTAAATCAAGCCAATCTACCATAGGCCCTTAGATTCATCAGTAAGAAATAGCCAAGTCGGAACAGATATTTTTCACGAGGCATTTCCGTCCCTGCCTCGGCAATATCTGACCTAAAATTTTCAAATCATCGCACTCGCGATGGTTTACGGAATTGATGTTATTTTGCGGTTAAAGCTTTTGGCTGTTATTTCTAGTGGGTGAATGGCCTATTATGGCCGTTCCTTGATTGTGATGTTGAACTTAAAAATGGTCTATGACTATTTAATTTTTTTCCACTAGGCCGCTGGTGGCAAAAAAATTCTACAAAATTTTTTTTGCCACCCTATATTGATTAATTATGAATTTTCTGGTTAATTCCGTAATGGAATCGGCGGCTTAATTTTATTTGCTGCCGATAAATTTGGCGAGTGCGATGATGATTGAAAATTTTAGGTCAGATATTGCCGAGGCAGGGACGGGAATGCCTCGTGAAAAATATCTGTTCCGACTTGGCTTTCTTACTGATGAATCTAAGGGACTATGGTAGATTGGCTTGATTTAATTTTATCAGGTTAGTTTACCATTAAACAGTAGACGAAACGGTGGTGCAATCGTATAAGAAATTACAGGGTAAATGTTTTTAATTTTCTCTGGTTTACGGAATTGATGTTATTTTGCGGTTAAAGCTTTGGCTGTTATTTCTAGTGGGTGAATGGCCTATTATGGCCGTTCCTTGATGTGATGTTGTAACTTAAAAACGGTCTAGACTATTTAATTTTTTCCACTAGGCCGCTGGTGGCAAAAAAATTCTACAAAATTTTTTTTGCCACCCTATATTGATTAATTATAAATTTTCTGGTTAATTCCGTAATGGAATCGGCGGCTTATATTTATTTGCTGCCGATAAATTTGGCAGCGAGTGCGATGATTTGAAAAATTTAGGTCCAGATATTGCCGAGGCAGGGACGGGAATGCCTCGTGAAAAATATCTGTTCCGACTTGGCTATTTCTTACTGATGAATCTAAGGGCCTATGGTAGATGGCTTGATTTAATTTAATCAGGTTAGTTTACCATAAAACAGTAGACGAAACGGTGCATCGTATAAGAAATTACAGGGTAAATGTTTTTAATTTTCTCCTGGTTTACGGAATTGATGTTATTTTGCGGTTAAAGCTTTGGCTGTTATTTCTAGTGGGTGAATGGCCTATTATGGCCGTTCCTTGATGATGTGATGTTGAACTTAAAAACGGTCTATGGACTATTTAATTTTTTCCACTAGGCCGCTGGTGGCAAAAAAATTCTACAAAATTTTTTTTGCCACCTATATTGATTAATTATAAATTTTCTGGTTAATTCCGTAATGGAATCGGCGGCTTATATTTATTGCTGCCGATAAATTTGGCGCGAGGTGCGATGATTTGAAAATTTTAGGTCAGATATTGCGAGGCAGGGACGGGAATGCCTCGTGAAAAATATCTGTTCCGACTTGGCTATTTCTTACTGATGAATCTAAGGGCTATGGTAGATGGCTTGATTTAATTTAATCAGGTTAGTTTACCATTAAACAGTAGACGAAACGGTGCATCGTATAAGAAATTACAGGGTAAATGTTTTTAATTTTCTCCTGTTTACGGATTGATGTTATTTTTCGGTTTTAAAGCTTTGGCTGTTATTTCTAGTGGGTGAATGGCCTATTATGCCGTTCCTTGATTGTGATATATATATATATATATATATATACGATATATTCTCACGGACATCGGGTTGTTAGAAAAGTTCGTTCGTTTTTGTTCAATTTTCTATTCGTTTTATTTTATTTTGTGGTGCTACTGGGCATTTCACTGTCATATCTATGAAAAGAGTTAAAATTCATTCAAGTTTTATAAACGAGAAACAAAAGTTGCTCAGAAAGAATTGAGCCGCAAACAACCATAAAACCATTACGATAAAAAAAGGATCTTTTTGTTAATTCGAACAACAATGGAAACAATATAAAATAAACGGAAAACAACAGAAAGAATTCATCTGACAACAATACACACACATACATAATTTATACGTATGTATGTATGTATGTACATCTTTTTTTTTTCTTTTACTTGTTTCAGTCATTTTGACTGCGGCCATGCTGGAGCACCGCCTTTAATCGAGCAACTCGACTCCGGGACTTATTCTTTTGTAAGCCCCAGTACTTATTCTATCGGTCTCTTTTGCCGAACCCGCAAAGGGACGGGGACATAAACACACCTGCATCGGTTGTCAAGCAATGCTAGGGGAACAAACACAGACACACAAACATACACGCACATACATATATATATACATATATACGGCATATATATATATGTATATCGTTAATATATATATATATATATATATATATATAACATATATATATATACTTGTGTGATGATAATAAGAGTAAAATGAATAAATTATAATACTTAACTCAAGGTATATATACGAGCTTTTAATCTATGTTTTTCATCAAAGATTAATAAAGATGATAGAATATTAAACTTTAAGTAGATTCCGACATTCCGCCCAGTCCCAACCCTCCTCTGCTAAATACTGAACGTTAAATAATTACTTCGAAACCCCACCACACACGCACACACACACACTACCTCCTCAGTCCCCACCTCTACCCCCACCTTGACAAAATATAAGATGTGTGTGTGTGGGGGGGTGAAATATTCCATTGGGTGGAATGCAGCAGGAGAAAAATGGTTCAGTATATGAATGATAAAAATATATCTGTCTATCTAACTCACACACACATATATATACACACACAAACACACACACACACAGACACACACACACGCATACATACATATATAACTTATTTGTGTGTGTATAAATATGTTTGTATATATATGTATATACATATGTTTGTATATATATATATATATATACATATATGTATGCATATATATATATATAATTATTATATATATATATATATATATATATATATATATAATATATATATATTATTATATAATATATATATATATATATAATATATATATGTATATATGGATGTAATATATTTATTCATATATATGTATATATATATATGTATGTATATATATATATATATATATACGTTCACATACAAATAAGCATATATTTTGTGTGTGTATGTGTGCGTGTGTGTATGTATGGGTGTGTATGTGTGTGTGTGCTAAAATTACATATGATAAAATGATATAAAGTGTAAAATCAAAATAATGCAGGAAGGAATATCAGATTAAAAGAATGATAAATAAGATTATTCTCTCACTTTAATTATCACTAAAGTAAGATAATTGGAAATTAGGGGGGCTGAAAATTTAACTATAAATAACTCGTACCATATGTATGTATATATGTGTGTGGTGTGTGTGTGTGTGTGTGTGTGTTTGTGTGTGTGTGTATGTGTGTGTGTGTGTGTGTGTGTGTGTTACATAGATATCTATGGATATGTGCGTATTTATGAACATGTATATATTTGTAATTATACACATACACTTCTGAATGTTTGTGCTAATGTGAGAGTGTATGGCTTCGAACAAGCAAGAATACTTGAAATGCCTATCAAATTTGTAGGAATTCGAAGAAAATTTCACACACGCATCGAACATACGCTAAGATATTCTTTTTGAATTTCGTACAATATCTATTTCTTTACTACCCACAAGGGGCTAAACACAGAAGAGGACAAACAAGGACAGACGAACAGATTAAGTCGATTATATCGACCCCAGTGCGTAACTGGTACTTATTTAATCGACTCCGAAGGGATGAAAGGTAAAGTCGACCTCGGCGGAATTTGAACTCAGAACGTAGCGGCAGACGAAATACCTATTTCTTTATTACCCACAAGGGGCTAAACATAGAGGGGACAAACAAGAACAGACATAGGTATTAAGTCGTTTACATCGACACCAGTGCGTAACTAGTACTTATTTAATCGACCCCGAAAGGATGAAAGGCAAAGTTGACCTCGGCAGAATTTGAACTCACAACGCAGCGGCAGACGAAATACCGCGAAGCATTTCGCCCGGTGTGCTAACAATTCTGCCAGCTCGCCACCTTCACGTACAATACCAGTAATTCTGTGGCAAGGATGCAAGCCGATTACTTTGGCACTTCGCCCCACCCTCCCAGTACTTGATTGTTACTTTATTTTTTCGCCACCGATAAAGTACAAAAGCCAGAAGCAACGCCACTAAGCGATTTTGTCCGACGCACTAACGACTCTGTCAGCTTGTCAATTTTAGCATACACAAAGGAATCGTGGCACACCGTCGGTTACGACGACGAGGGTTCCAGTTGATCCGATCAACAGAACAGCCTACTTGTGAAATTAACGTGCAAGTGGCTGAGCACTCCACAGACACGTGTACCCTTAACGTAGTTCTATGGAGATTCAGCGTGACGCAGTGTGATAAGGCTGGTCCTTTGAAATACTGGAAAATACATGAGAAACAAGAAGAAAGAGTGAGAGAAAGTTGTGGGGAAAGAATACAGCAGGGTTCGCCACGGCTCCCTACCGGAGACTCGTGGTTCTTTAGGTGCTTTCGCTCAATAAACACTCACAACGCCCAGTCTGGGAATCGAAACCGCGATCCTACGACCGCGAGTCCGCTGCCCTAACCACTGGGCGATTGCGCCTCTGCACTAAGGTATAATCACACAATTTCTTTTAGTAAACTCCATACGCATACAGTTAAAGTTACATGTATTTATACGGGCCTAAGTGCGAAACATAACACTAGTGTTTTTTAACCAATGTTTTTTATGGACATTTCGATTCTTATCTTCGCAAACATAGGATGAATTTGATTAGATAAAATACTTAAATAGTCTTGACTACTAATTCTGCCATGAAGAGAAACCATCGGGCTGGCGGATTTCCAAGATATAGCCCCCACTCCAGATCATCACAGATCCTACTCCATGTTTAACAGTTGGAAGAAGGCAGTCTTAATCAAATGCTTCTTTTGGATATCTCCACATGTATACTCGCCCGGTGGTCGAAAATAAGGTAAAGGATGACACGTCCGAGAAAATAACATTATTCCACAGTTCTAGGGACCAATTATATAGATTTTTACTCCACTCTAAATGCTTTGCAACGTTTGTTTTTGAAAGTAGTGATTTTCTGATTGCTACTCTCCCGTGAAATCCGGCTTTATGTAGCTCCCGACGAAGAGTTTTTATGGAAACTGGGTTCTCGAGGTGGTCATTAAGCTCTGCATTAAATTTGGAAGCTGTACTTCTGTGATCCTTTCTAACAATTCACGTAAGAATCCAACGGTCCTTATCTAAAAGTTTTGGTTTTCTTCCGGAGATTTGATTTGACGAGGAGGTTTTTCCCTCTTTCTCAAAGGCTGTCATTACTTTCGAAACAGCACTTCCTGATACAGCAAACATTTCGGCGACTGTTTTCGTTATGCTAGCGCCTGCCATGCGAGCACCAACAATTTGAACTCTTTGAAAGTCTGATAGATTTGTCATTTTAATGAATTTTAATTAACTCTTTTAGATGATATCTGAAAAGAAACAGCAATTTTAGCAAAACACCAAAAAACATAAAGATAAACAAGCTTTTAATGGTTTTATAGATATTTCAATATTATGAT
>NC_043002.1:12614897-12674897 GCF_006345805.1 Octopus sinensis
TATGCATATACTCATAATACTCAGACACATATATGTTACATGCCATTTGTGTTTTGTAAAGCAGACGTAGGTGTATTGCGTTACGTTTGTATGTAATGTATAAATAGGCTACTACGACTACTACTTACTACTACTACTACTACTACTAACTACTACTACTTACTACACTACTACTTAATACTACTACTACTAATGCTGCTGCTGCCTGCTGCCACTACTACTACTACTGGCTGCTGCTGCTGCCAACTAACGCTACTACTACTGCTGCTGCTGCTGCCACTACTACTAGTATACTACTATACTACTACTACTACTACTACTACTACTACTACCTACAGCTGCTGCTGATGCTACTACTACTACTGTAAAATGATAATAAGTAATAATAATAATAAATAATAATAATAATAATAATAATAATAATAATAATAATTATATTCCAACTTGTCTCTTAAGGTCTCATGGTGAGACTTGGAGCCAACTTGTAACAAATGCAAAGCAAAAGTCAACAATAAAATAATAATAATAATTAATAATAATAAGATAATATAATTAAAAAATAATAATAAAATAACAATAATAATAATAATAATAATGATATATAATAATAATATAATAATAAAATAATAATAAAATTAAAAATAATAATAAAAATAACAATAATAATAATAATAAATAATAATATAATAATAATATAATATAATAAGAAGAAGAAGAAGAAGAAAAGAAATATTACAAGTAACTGCAGAATATGTGGAGATGGACAAGAAAAATAAATCATATTATCTCTAGCTGCCCAGTCCTGGCTAAAAGGAATATATTCACAGACATGACAGAGTTGGAACCTACATACATTGGAAGCTATGCCAACATTATGGAATAACAACAGAAAAAAAGATGGTATAGGCACACCAGAAAGGTCACAGAAAACGAGAAAGCAACCATACTCTGGGATATGCCGATACACACAGATAGAGAAATTAAGGCCAACAGACCAGATATAGTTGTCAGAGATCATGAAAAAAAAAATGCTTTCTAATTGATGTATCAATACCGGCTGATGACAACGTGTCTCTAAAAGAAATGGAGAAACTCTCAAAATACAAAGACCTGGAAATAGAGGTAACTAGAATGTGGAATCTGAAAACAGAAACAATTCCTATCATACTAGGTGCATTAGGCATAAAAAAAATTCAGACAAATACATAACAAAAACACCAGGACTTACAAACACATATAACATACAGAAAATTGCACTACTAGGCACTGCACACATCCTACGCAGAACACTTTCCATACAATAACCATCAGAGCATCACAACAAATCACAGCACATACCCAAGGCACACAGAGCTGTGCTCGGTAGTGAAGTGAAAGCACGCTATAAAAATAAAACTACTGAATAATAATAATAATAATAATAATAATAATAACAATAATAATAATAATAAGAAGAAGAAGAAGAAGATGCAAAAAGATATATACATAAAATAAGTACCAGGATTTAAAAGATATTCTAAGGTCGAATCATTCGACTGAAATTCTTCAAGGCGGTGCCCCAGCATGGCCGCAGTCTCATGATTGAAACAAGGAAAGAATAAAAAGATTTTATTTTTACTCTTTTATTTGTTTCAGTCACTTGTCTGTGGCCATGCTGGAGCACCGCAATTGGTCGAACCAGTCGATGCCAGGACTTATTCTTTGTAAGCCTGATACTTATCCAATCGGTCCGTTTTGCTGAACCGTTAAGTTACGGGGACGTAAACACACCAACATCGGTTGTCAAGCGATGATGGGAGGACAAACACACATACACTCATACACACACTTATATATATGTACATATATACGACAGGCTTCTTTCAGTTTCCGTCTACCAAATCCACTCACAAGGTTTTGGGTCGGCCCGAGGCTATAGTAGAAGACACTTGTCCAAGGTGCCACGCAGTGGGACTGAACCCGGAACCATGTGGTTGGTAAGCGAGCTACTTACCACACAGCCACTCCTGCGCCTGTTTATTTATTTATTTATTTATCTATTTATCTTTTAACGGTGTCCGTTCCGAAGTTTCACCGATTTGTTGGCATGTCAAAAGAATCACGCATTGTGAATGTAGCTATTTTGAGAAATTGCATGTCTTGTGTGTGCTTAGGTAGATACACACCTGTAAAGCAAATAATCATAGATTAAGGACACATTTGCAGGTACAAATACACACAGATACAAACAGCAGAGAAAGAGTCAGACAGCCAGCCAGACAGACAAAGAAACGAGTGAAAAAGTAAGAAAGAGAGGGAAAGGTTTTTCTAAGTAAACATAGGAATAATGAGTTTATAATTAGAGGTCATTATGTTTGTTGATCAGTATTTAATATATATGTTAAAGCGGCGAGCTGGCAGAAAAGGTATAGGCGTAGGAGTGGCTGTGTGGTAAGTAGCTTGCTTACCAACAACATTGTTCCGGGTTCAGTCCCACTGCGTGGTACCTTCGGAAAGTGTCTTCTACTGTAGCCTCGGGCCGACCAAAGCCTTGTGAGTGGATTTGATAGACGGAAAGTGAAAGAAGCCCGTCATATGTATGTATGTATATATATATATATATATATATATGTGTGTGTGTGTGTATGTATGTATGTATGTATGTATGTGTGCGTAAACACACCAACATCGGTTGTCAAGCGATGGTGGAAGGACAAACACACACACACATATAGATATATACGACAGGCTTCTTTCAGTTTCCGTCTACCAAATCCACTCACAAGGCTTTGGTCGGCCCGAGGTTATAGTAGAAGACACTTGCCCAAAGTGCCACGCAGTGGGACTGAACCCGGAACCATGTGGTTGGTAAGCGAGCTACTTACCACACAGCCACTGCTGCGCCTATTTATTTATTTATTTATTTATTTATTTATTTATTTTTATTTATCTTTTAACGGTGTCCGTTATATATATACACACACACACACACACACACACACATATATATATATATATATATATATATATATATATATGTGTGTGTGTGTGTGTATGTATGTATGTATATATGTATGTGTGCGTATATGTTTGTGTGTCTGTGTTTGTCCCCCAACATCGCTTGACAATCGATGCTGGTGTGTTTACGCCCCCGTAACTTAGCGGCAAAAGGGACCGATAGAATAACTATTAGGCTTACAAAGAATAAGTCCTGGGGGTCAATTTGCTCGACTAAAGGCGGTGCTCCAGCATGGCCACAGTCAAATGACTGAAACAAGTAAAAGAGTAAAGAGAGAGTAAAGAATGCTTAGCGGTATTTCGTCTGCTGTTACGTTCTGAGTTCAAATTCCGCTGAGGACGTCTTTGCCTTTCATCCTTTCGTAGTCGATATATTAAGTACCAGTTGCCTACTGGGGTTGATCTAATTGATTGACGCCCCCCACTCCAAAAATTTGGAGCCTTGTGCCTAGTGTAGAAAAGTGTATTTAATATATATTGTTATTGGAAGGCGGTGTGCTAACGTTTCTTATTTCTTTATTGACCACAAGAGAGGATAAGCAAGGACGGACAAACGGATTAAGTCAATTACATCGACCCCAGTGCGTAACTGGTACTTATTTAATCGACCCCGAAAGGATGAAAGGCAAAGTCGACCTCGGTGGAATTGGAACTCAGAAAGTAACCGCAGTCGAAATACTGCTAAGCATTTCGCCGCCTTGGGACGGACGAAATATGGCTAAACACTTTTGGAGACGTGATAACGATTCTGACAACTTCCCTCCTGTGAAGTATGTAATAATGTCGGTTTGGTCATTTAAATCCTTGTAATAATTGTGCTGGAGGTATACGAGGGGGTGCTGAAAAGTTTTTGGCTTTAGGCAAAAGAAAATACTGGAAGTTCAGTTAAATAGGATTATATTCAACATATTCTCCTCTCAGCTTCACAGACTTAATGCAACAGAACTTCAGATTTTCGAAGTCATGTAGAGGAACTCTGAAGTTGAGCCTCCTGTCAGGCCTTTCGCGATATTCTTAAAGCCAAGAACTTTCCAGCATCACTTCGTATGTATGCATATGGTCGTTCCTTCACTTGCGGTTATGTATGTATGTATGTATAACGTCAGATCACTTGTCCCGCATGAATGCTACTGGTACCATGGAATTTAATACGACACGTTGTATGGTCGGGTTGTCGGCGACTAAAACGGCAACCCCGCTAGGCTTGGCTGTTGAAGAAGGGTGTTAGAAACCCAGCAGGGATAAAAGCAATCCCTATCAAAAGGACAGATGAATCCTGTGTAGATTCAACGACCATCTAGCAATAGCACAGACCCTAAAAAATTCAGGGTTGGTGTCTGGCATGCTGGAAGACGACTGGGAGTGAGATAGCCAGGAGCTTTTGCTAAAACATGCCTCGAGAAGGACCCTGATATGAAACCGGAGAATCAATGAATAGCAGTGGACATTATTTTGATCTTTTCCATGCGCTTGAGATCATAGCGTTCTCACAATCCCAAGCCTGTAACCCATAATGGGACCGGATGTCTCTTGCCCTGGTTTGTCACTAGATCATGTCAATGGGTTTGAAAGGGTCTGTGAGGTGTTGTACAAGCCTTATTGAACCTAAAAGTTTAGATTGCACAACTGCTGGCGAGGCGACATTCCGACGCCCAGTCGAGTAAGTTGGCGCCGTGGAAGCATGGAAACTGGGATATGAATCAAGGTAAAGCTGACCTTGAGTGCAATAACCACTTGCAAGGGCGATGCTGATATTATGCATGGGAAACGGTCAGTGATGGTCGTCCTCAGTCACGAGGACAGCCACGTATGTATGTATGTATGTATGTATGTATGTATGTATGTATGTATGTATGTATGTATGTATGTATGTATGAATGTATATATGAATGTATGTATGTATGCATGTATGTATGCATGCAGGCATGTATGCTTGTATGCATGCCATTATTCAATTTATTTCAAGATTTCTTGCCTTTAGAGAAACAATCGGTTTTTAATCTAAATTCTAGGCCCCTTCATTGGAATTTCAACATCAACAACAGGGTATTTTTGTATGTATGTATGTATGTATGTATGTATGTATGTATGTATGCATGCATGTGCAGATATGTATCTTTTATGTACGTATTCTCATGCATATAGTTGCATATTTAGACATGCTCATATATATTTAAATGATAAACTTCTGGAAAGTTTTACAGATTTTTACTGTTCCAGTGATGAATTGGATCTGCAGTTTTCGTATTAGCTTTCTTCTTTCTGGTTTAGAGAAGCCTAATTTCTCAAGATCGGTATTTAGGCAGTGTGTTACATGTCCCAGGGCCCCAATAATTACAGGTATAAACCTGAACTTGTAATCCTGAAATGTATGTGTGTATGTATGTATGTGTGTATGTATGTATGTATGTATGTATGTATCTATCTATCTATCTATCTATCTATCTACCTATCTATCTATCTATCTATCTATCTATCTATCTATCTATCTATCTATCTATCTATCTCTTTTGCATGACACTATTGCCCAAGGTTCCCGTGGTATTTTCCGTAGGCTTTTCTATCCACGGACAAACCTAACCTGTTTTCCCTTTTTACATTGACATTTCTGCGATACACGATCCCTGTTGATCGGTCCCACTTTTCTTTTTTCTTTTTCTTTTTCCCGATCCCTTATGATCGGAATTCGCCCCCCCCCACCTTTTCCCCTTCTCTTCTTCCCAAAAAGAAAAGCTCTACTTTGTATTTTGCTCCTTCTGTGGCCAATAAAGAAATCTATCCATGCATGCAGGCATGTATGTATGTCCTCCTGTATTTTTAATTGTTTAACATCTTGTAAAGAAAGAACTGGTTGGAACTTGAAAAAGTCTGTCTCTCTGGTAGATTGTATTTGCAACGTGCAAGTTAGCGGAGCGATTTCTTTCTCTGAAAGCCCCGGCTTTTCCAGACTGTCACTAAAGCACTTACCCACAAAAACCAAGTGTACCTATTTTATTGGTATAAATGTGAATTTACAATCTGGATATTTTCTTAAAGACTCCGCCGGTTACGACGACGAGGGTCCCAGCTGATACGATCAACGGAACAGCTTGCTCGTGAAATTAACGTGCAAATGGCTGAGCATTCCACAGACACGTGTACCCTTAACGTAGTTCTCGGGGATAATCAGCGTGACACAGAGAGTGACAAGGCTGACCCTTTGAAATACAAGTACAACTCATTTTTGCCAGCTGAGTGGACTGGAGCAACGTGAAATAAAGTGTCTTGCTCAAGGACACAACGCGTCACCGGGAATCGAACTCACAACCTTACGATCATGAGCCGAATGCCCTAACCACTAAGCCACGCGCCCTAACCACTAAGCCACGCGCCCTCACCACAATCTGGATATAGAACTTGGGATGTTCCGGAGCAGTTGTCCACAGCTTTCTTCTTTCTGTTTGATTTTTGAAGAGATACGATCTGGACATGCGGTTTGTGTTTGGTTGTGTAAATTTCTGAGTTGATAAACATGTCAAACGCACTTGTTACGAAGTCTCTATAAGAAATAAATTACCGCTACCCCCACCCCCGACTGACAAACATAGAGATATAGACTTTTCAGATCACACACACACACACACACACACACACACAATGCCATATGTATGTAGGGTATGTATCTGTATTGGTATGTATTGATAGCTATGTGTCCATGTATATAAGTATTAATGTATGTATGCATGGGAGTACGTATGTATGAATGTATGTATATATGTATGCATGTATGTATGTATATGTATATATATATATATATATATATATATATATATATATATATATATATATATATATATATATATATATTATATATATATGAGTGTATGTGTGTATGTATATATGTACTGAGAAAGTGAGCAATTGAGTAATCAATCGAACTTATTTACGTCTGATATTAGTGTGCATGTATGTATTTATGTATGTATATATATACACACACATACATACATATATATACATTATGTACATGTGTGTGCGTATATATATGTATATATGCATATATGTGTGTGTGTATATATATATATATGTGTATATATATATGTATATGCTTATCTGTGTATTTGTATATACATGTATGCATGTCTGCATACGCACTTGTATGTATGTGTGTATGTACGTATGTATGTTTGTGTATGTATGTATATGTGTGTATGTGTGTATGTATGTATGTACGTATGTATGTGTGTATGTATGTGTGTATGCATGTATAGTGTGGATAAGATTTTAAATCCGCCTGACAGCGAGGTGTAGAACATGAACCGACCTCAACAAATCACTTTCCTCTTCAACTCACCACTTATAATCCTTCTACAATGTGGATGTGGAAGTGGTGGCAATCATGGTATGATAGATGTAAGCAAGTTGTGTGCGCATAACGAAGGTTACCAATATGTAAAAACCCCGCTCAACTGCAACCAATTCTACGACTGCCGAAGACAGGAATATACTTTCCGGAAGCTGTATTCATGCCTGGCTGATGAAATATTTGCACAGCCAATAGAATTGTGCGTTATTAAAGACGACGGGGCAATAGAAGCTTATTGTAAGAAGACCATTGATGTACGACTAACTAGTGAGTACCAACCGACTTATTTATCTGTCTGTCTGTCTATCTATCTATCTATCTATCTATCTATCTATCTATCTATCTATCTATCTATCTATCTATCTATCTATCTATCTATCTATCTACCAACCTACCTACCTACCTATCTGTCTGTCTATCTATCTATCTATCTATCTATCTATCTATCTATCTATCTATCTATCTATCTATCTATCTATCTATCTATCTATCTATCTGTCTGTCTGTCTGCTGTCTGTCTCTCTCTGCCTTCTGTCTGTCTGTCTCCCTCTCTCTATCTCTCTCCATCCGTCCGTGTGTCCGTCTATCTATCTATCTATCTATCTATCTATCTATCTATCTATCTATCTATCTATCTATCTATCTATCTATCTATCTATCTATCTATCTGTCTGTCTGTCTGTCTGTCTGTCTGTCTGTCTGTCTGTCTGTCTATCTATCTGTCTGTCTATCCATCCATCCGTTCATCTGGCTTTGGACTCCGGCCATTCTGGAGCACTGCCTTCAATATTTTTATAACTTATTCTACATTAAGCCAAGATGTCTTCCTATGTGTTTCATGATGCATATTGTTCTAATTGTAATGTCCCTATGTATTGTCTTGTCACTTTTAACTTTCGCTTCTTTAGCTTTTGAGATGGTTCCTGATCTTCATATTCTTCCCCTTCAATACTTTGAAAATAAAACAAGGATCTTTCTATATAATTTTCCTGTTTGTATTGTTGCTTTCTTCCTCTGCGAATTTTACTTTTAATTCTTCCTTTTTTTTTCTTTATGCCAACAAAAGCGCCTCTTTGCTGCCAGCCATGTCCTTCCTTCATCTCTCTATTTCTACTTCCACACAGTTTTCTATCCTTATAAATATCCTTTCTCTGTCTTTTGTACTGGAATACAATCTCTCAACATCTACCTGTTAATTGCCAGCGATTTCTTCTTCTATTTATATTCCCAAGAAATCCTTCGTCTATTTGCTTATTCCGGTGTTGTACCTAATTGACGGATTTCCCTGTTGGTTAATAGTTTGTCTTTTGATCCCTTTGAATCTCTCCAGCACCATTCCTGTTCTTTAAAGAGAAGCTTATGTTCCTCTAGATATGTACACCTCTTGTTCGCCAATGTATTTGTTAGCAGTTTCCACAACAGTCGCAAGGAATAGTAAATATGCTTAGGCATAGAGTTTCTGGTACTGATTAGAAAATATAGATCTGTTCATAATGGCCCTCTCAGACATGCCCTCAGCCACGCAGAGAGCCACGATCACAAGTTATGCAGATGATACAAAAGTTTCACAGGCAATACAGAACCCTGAGGACACTAAACACCTGCAATGTGAGCTGGACGAAATATACAAATGGGCTGAAAAGAATAGCATGCAGTTCAATGCTGGAAAGTTTCAAGCTTTATACTATCAGCATGCAAAACTGAATGCAATACCCAATGAATACACTGGACCCGGAGGGATTGCAATCCCAGAGGCACAATCAGTGCGTGACCTGGGTATTCACATGAGTGATGACGCGACCTTTCATGTACATGTTGCTAAACTGACAATGAAATGTAGACGGCTGGCTGGATGGATTCTTAGAACCTTTAGAACAAGAGAACAAAAAACCATGATGGTCCTCTGGAAGACACTTGTCCTAAGCCACTTTGACTATTGCTCTCAGCTATGGTCACCATCCAGTGTCAAGTTGATCACAGAACTTGAGGCGATCCAACGAAGCTACACAAAGAAGATAGCCTCTATGCAGAATGTAAGCTACTGGGAAAGACTCAAGAGATTAAAATTATATTCTCTGGAGCGTAGGCGGGAAAGATATGCCATAATATACATCTGGAAGATCCTGGAGGGAAGTGTCCTGAACTTTGGCATCGAGAGTTACGCAAATGCCAGAACTGGGCGCCACTGCGTGGTGCCTAGGACTCCAAACCTGCCATCAAGATGTAGGACAAGATTCTGTGATAGCCTGGGCTTCCGAGGCCCACAGCTCTTCAATATCCTCCCGAAGAACCTGAGAGACCTGCATGGGGTGGATACAGATGTCTTTAAAATGAAGCTGGATCTCTTCCTGTCAGGTGTCCCAGATGAACCAACTTCACGGCAGGAGGGGCAGATGAGGGCAGCTGCATCGAACTCTCTCATGCACCAAATAGCAGTTGCTAGAAAGCCTCCATGAAGTGAAACCAAGTAGCAACACCAAATGGCGGTGCCCCAGCATGGCCACAGCTCATAAGCTGAAACTAGAATCAATCAATCAATCAATCAATCTTGATAATAACCCTGTAATTTTCTCGTTGAAAACTACGAATAGATGTGAATAGTGGTCGAACGAACGAACACCGAAATTGCAAATGCGGTAGGACCAACTAACCGAGTGATTTTTACCCGATACAGAGAAAAAGGAAAATTCTTCACTTTCACACGCTACTATTAACCTCGCAGTTGTAGCAACAACACACGTATTCAAGAGCTGAAGCCAGAAGAATAACTGCAGCCGCAACAGCTGGGTAAGAAATAACAACAGAGACAGAGAAATAAAAAATAGCCACAACAACAACCTAGTTTGTGATAGACACCTACTGAGTAGTCCACAAAGAACTTTACCTAACAAAAGAAATATTGCTAAATATTAGTCAAATGGACAACAACAACAGCAACAACAACAGCTAAAACAAGAGATACTAGAGCAGAAAGAGCAACAACTGCATAAACCACAGCAATAAAACAGGCAAGAAAGCAACAAAAATAGCAGCATCACCGTCAAAAGCTATCTGGATGGAAGCACTCCGTCGGTTACGACGACGAGGGTTCCGGTTGATCCGAATCAACGGAACAGCCTGCTCGTGAAATTAACGTGTAAGTGGCTGAGCACTCCACAGACACGTGTACCCTTAACGTAGTTCTCGGGGATATTCAGCGTGACACAGAGAGCGACAAGGTCGGCCCCTTGAAATACAGGTACAACAGAAACAGGAAGTAAGAGTGAGAGAATGTTGTGGTGAAAGAGTACAGCAGGGATCACCACCATCCCCTGCCGGAGCCTCGTGGAGATTTAGGTGCCTTCGCTCAATAAATACTCACAACGCCCGGTCTGGGAATCGAAACCGCGATCCTATGACCGCGAGTCCGCTGCCCTAACCACTGGGCCATTGCGCCTCCGAAAAGCTATCTACGACATCAGCGACAATAACAACACGATAGAGAACCAGGAGCAACAATGGCAATGATGTTAAAAGCAACAAAAGCAAAAATAACATCAAAAGCCACATCAATATCTATAAAGGTGAAATGCGAAAAAGTTGTTTGATTTCTTGGTTATTTGTCGCATTTTGGGATGGGAACGGTTTAAGGGGTCGGTTTGGCGTCACAATTTACATTGGGGTGGTGGTGTAAAATGGGGTGGGCAATGGTGTGAGGAGGGTTGCAAGTCGCTCGGGGGTTACCGTTTGGTTGCCACGGTGAAGAATATGGGAAAAGGAGAAAAGAAAGAGGGGAAGAAGAGAAAGAAAAAAAAAGAAGATAAAGACGAAGAAAAAATTTTAAAAATAAGAAAAAGAAAAAGAAGAGGGCAATAAAAAGAACCAGGCAAAGAAGACGAACAAAAGAAGAAAGGGAAAAGGAGACAACACGCAGAAAACACCACCACCAAAACCCGAGCGAAGCACGGGTCAAAATAGCAAGTCTTTTAATAATACACGGATGAAATTGCTCCATCGTCCTGAAAATTTAGATTAACGAACTGATAAAATTCTTTAAAAACATCAATGACTAGAAATATCATAACCTCAACTTTGAATTCCGCACTTCTTTGTCAGTTTTCGGAATTTTCCTAGCCGCCTTCGATCCTGTCTTGTTTTGTCACGTATTGGCCATGTTGGGGGCTTTTCTTACAATCATATTATCGTGTCACCTAAAAGTTAACTCTTCACAATTTCCGATGTTGGATATCATTTTTCTTCATAATACTCCTTTCTGTCAACCTCCACAATGTATTTTCAAAAGTGCTTTTCATATATGAATCGGTGTTTCATACTTAAAACAGATACATCGTTGAAGCCTAATTCACTGCTGCATTTGTCTCGAGATAGAATCTCTAATAAGACGTTCGAGCTGGCAGAAACGTTAGCACGCCGGGCGAAATGCTTTGCGGTATTTCGTCTGCCGCTACGTTCTGAGCTCAAATTGCGCCGAGGTCGACTTTGCCTTTCATCCTTTCGGGGTCGATTAAATAAGTACCAGTTACGCGCTGGGGTCGATATAATCGACTTAATCCGTTTGTCTGTCCTTGTCTGTCTTCTCTATGTTTAGCCCCTTGTGGGTAGTAAAGAAATATTATTTCGTCTACCGTTACGTTCTGAGTTCAAATTCCGCCTAGGTCGATTTTGCCTTTCATCCTCTCGGGGTCGATAAATTAAGTACCAGTTGCGCACTGGAGTCGATATAATCGACTTAATCCGTTTGTCTGTCCTTGTTTGCCCTTTCTGTTTTTACCCCCTTGCGGGTAGTAAAGAAATAGGTATTTCGTCTGCCGTTACGTTCTGATTTCAAATTCCGCCGAGGTGGACTTTGCTTTTCATACTTACGGGGTCGATAAATTAAGTACTAGTTACGCACTGGAGTTGATGTAATTGACTTAATGTCCTTGTTTGTCCCCTCTATGCTTAGCTCTTTGTGGCAATAAAGAAATAAGAATCTCTAATAGAAGTACAGTATAAAAATAAAAAAATACGGAAATATATCCGTAACAGTTCGAAAGTCGTTGAGCGGTGGTGGTGACATTGTTAAATGCACATTTCTGCCTCTTTGAGTTTGATCTGTTAGTGGAAACTTGTTAATGGCTGGACGATTTTCGTACGCTGCTCTAGCATCGCTGCAGTCAAATAACTGTAAGAAATATAAGAATAGTAATCCTTTGTTGTTTTAAGCTTGTACTCTATGAAAGATGCTATTTCCCTAGGCAAATACAGCAGTTAATTACGCTTTCAATTATAGTACACAAGCTGCTATTTTAAACTAATACTGCTTCTTAGAAAATTACTATTCTTTAATCTCACAACGAGAGATATTCAGCAACAGTACTTTGTAGTAAAGACTGTTTGCCAACATAACATGGCAGTCCTAGTTTAGGATGAATGTTGCTGAAATTTATTTTTTCTGTTTGTCTTACCTTCAACATCCCTATGAAATTGTCCATGCATTCTTTCCTTTATCCACCTATTTTCAGTTTCATGCATTCTCTGATTAGCACTCAGCCCCTAACGAATACATTCCAGCTTTTATTCTATAGGCGTGCTTTCTCTTCTCCCTCTTTTCTAACCCGACTTATAAATAGTCTCTGGTTTCTCGGTGCTGGTTGGTCTCATACTCCGTACCACACACCATTCAGACACATCTCATCCACTCATCACTCCTCTTTTTCCCATCTCCCACAATAAATCTCAAAATATTTAGGGACGGGAAAAAAAAAACCCGTAATCGATTTCGTACAGCTCTCCTTCATTTGTATCATGTTTTTATAATATCAACATTACAGTGATTACATTTCTGTTTTGAATTATTGCAGGGGATAAGGATTGCCTCCTAGTCAATGGATACAACATCAAGAAAAACATGAAAAACATGTTTATTACTTGCGTGGGGGGAAAGGGTTTGGCCCACAAGTCTTGCAGAGGTGATTCAGTGTTCGATTTTGAGAAACAAATATGTAAAGATGAGAGTTTTCAATAAACGAAATGAATCGAATGATGTAGTGTTTGTTATTGAACAGGGAGTTGAAGACGAGGATAAATTAGCATAATGTGCTGATGAGTACATGCCGTTCACTGGATGGAGTACATTCTCTTTTAATCCGAACTATAACAGAACAACGTGAAGTAGATGAAACAGGGACAACTGAAGAAGGGGAATATTCCTTGTGTTGTATGTCTTGCTTCTCTGTTTTTTCGTTGTTTGAAAAAAAGTTCGTTTCTATGGTTTTGTTTTATGTTTTCGTTCCTCATTGAGTTCAACATTTTTTGATGTCCTGTACCCATATATGCATGTATATATACATATATATGTAGGTATGTACATATATGTATGCATATATGCATATATTATATATTATTTATATTTGATATATATATATATATATATATATATATATATATATATATATATACATACACACACACACACACACACCAACACACACCACATATATATATATATATATATATATATATATATATATATATATATATATGCATCTCTCTCTCTCTCTCTCGCTGTATCTATCTAAGGAGTTCTAATTACGACTAAATGAATAACAGTTAATCTTTAATGTTTTAACTACAGTGAGGTGGGAAGAAACAGACAGAAATACACATTTGCATACAGTCATGCACGTGCGCACTCAAACACATACATACACATACATATATGACAGGCTTCAGTACAGTTTTCGTCTACCAAATTCTCTACGTCATAGTAGAGACCACTTTTGTTAAAGTACCGCACAATGTCAGTGAAGCCAAAACCACGTCGCTGCAAACCGAATTTTTTAACCAAACATCCAAGCCAAGCCTATGAAGTATTTTTATTCTTTTTCCTTTATTTAGTCTATTTATTTTGTGTGCGTTTCAAGTTTCATGCGGCGAACATGTTTAATGTTGGTTTCAAACTTTAGCCCAAGACAAGCAATGTCAGGGAGTGGATTAGTCAGATTAAATCAACCCCAATGCTCAACTGGTATATATCTCATCGACCTCAAAATGGTTAAAACGCAAAGTCAACCTCGGCGGAATTTGGACTGAGGACATACATACGGACGAAATGCCGCTAAGCATTTTGCCAGCTCGCATCCTTCTAAGAACATTAATTTTGATTTCAAATAAGGCGGCGATGTGGCAGAAACGTTAGCACGACTGGCGAAATGCTTAGCGGTATTTCGTCTGTCTTTACGTTCTGAGTTCAAATTCCGCCGAGGTCGACTTTACCTTTCATCCTTTCAGGGTTGATAAAATAAGTACCAGTTGAATGCTGATTTACTTCGCATTGTTTTGGCCTTACTCACGATCTTTGGTACAACACACACACACACACACACACACACACATATGTGTGGGTTTGTATATCCCTCACTATTGCTTGACAACCAGTATTGGTGTATTTACATAGCGGTAACTTAGCAGTTCGGCAAAAGAGACCAATGGAATAAAAACCAGGCTTAAAATAAATAGGAACTGGAGATGATTCTACATTATCATGAATAAAACAAATAAAAGTTGAAAGACATCTGTACATTAGTAGAAGTGATACAAGTTTATTAGTACTCTGCAGTACAAGTAAACTAGTCTGGCGATCGCAGGTATTTGGCGTGCCCTCTCAGAAAATTGTGCGGAATATGAGAGGGTGTGGAATATGATTGTCCGGAAAGTCGTATCTGTATGTAGAAATCCACGGGTATTGAGGTTAGTAGAATCAATATAGTGCAGGAAGTTAGCACGCCGGGCGAAATGCTTTGCGGTATTTCGTCTGCCGTTACGTTCTGAGTTCAAATTCCGCCGAGGTCGACTTTGCCTTTCATCGTTTCGGGGTCTATAAATTAAATACCAAACGCGTACCGGGATCGATCTAATCGATTGGCCCCCTTCCCCAAAATTTCGGGTCTTGTGCCTAGAGTAGAAAAGAATTTAATGTCGAAAGAAAATGCCTTGCGGTATTAGTTCCGGCCCTTCAGGCTCTGATTTCGAATCCTGCTGAGGTTTGTTTTGCTTTTCAACTTTTCATCCTTCCGAAATATTTAAAATAAAGTATCGGTTAAGAACCGTAGTCGATGGTGTCGACAGAGACCCCGCTCCCACAAAATTTCTGGTCTTGTGCATAAATTAGAAACACTATATAGGGTCCGGTCAGATTCATTGGTCCGGGTACTTCTTGCTGACGTGACACGACATGTCGAAACACGGGTGTCACAGAATCCCTTATACTAAACAAGGCAACAAGTATATTCTCGTTCCAACCTACCAGAATGTATTAAGTACACACACATATATATGTGTGTGTGTGTGTGAGTGTGCGTGTGGAGACGCAATGGCCCAGTGGTTAGGGCAGCGGACTCGCGGTCGGAGGATCGCGGTTTCGATTCCCAGACCGGGCGTTGTGTATGTTTATTGAACGAAAACACTAAAAAGCTCCACAAGGCTCCGGCAGCGGGTGATGGCGACCTCTGTTGTACTCTTTCGCCACAACTTTCTCTCACTCTCTCTTCCTATTTCTTGAGTAACGCTGCAATGGACTGGCGCCACAGAAACCGGGAAACCGGACCCATGAGCTCAGCTAGGCTTGGAAAGGGCGAATATATATATATATATATATATATATATATATATATATATATATATATATATTATGTATGTATGTATGTATGCATGTATGTATATGCATATAAAACGTAAAGGACTAGGGATTTGGAATCTGGGTAGGTACCTTATTAATATTCTGGCATAATCCACGTTCTCGCTAACCACATCGAATGATAGAGAACACATAAAATTGTTTAAATTTAAGGTAACCAACTACACGATACTTCACTCGACAGGTAAGTCTTAAGTTCGCTTCCTAAGATTTTATTCTCTGTATGATATATAAATAAATGTGCGTGTGTGTGTGTGTGTGTGTGTGTGTGTGTACAAGTCGTTTTGAGTCCCAAGTTCACTGCGTATATGACGATTTATTATAGAGAATTTCAAATAGATAAAAGTCGAACAACTGTATACAGTTTTAAAGAATTTTTATTCCATATGTGAAAACACGTTTCCTCGAAAATCTTATTGAATAAGAAAAACCGTCAGGAAGGATCATTCCAGAAGCCGAAAACCATTTCTGGAATATAAAAATATTTAAAAAATGAAAGATTTAAATGGTATGTCTTATAGCGTATATCGTTAAGTATCATATCAAATACACAAAATCTTATCAATGTAATTGTACAGTAATGTAGCCTGGCTATGTGTGCACCCGTACACCCCTCCCACACCGTAATCTTTTGTTCGTTTCAGTCATTGGACAGCAGCCTTCCTGGGGCACCGCCGTAATGAATATTAGTCAAATGGATCAACCCCTGTATATTTTTGTCTTTTTTAAAAAAAGTTATGGGGACGTAGACACACCATCACCGATTATCAACACAAATTACACACAATATATATATATATATATATATATATATATATATATATATATATATATACCGGAGTAAACACATAAATGTGAAACAAGGTGGAAAAAAGAGTACTCAAATACCAGTGGTAGAGTAATATGCTTTATTTAAAGCAGCAGAAAATTCAACAAAACCTGTTACTCTGAGTTTCACGTTGCCGTTCGTCGGACAGTTTTTGCTAGTTTTTTTCTAGCAAAAGCTGTCCGACGAACGGCAACGTGAAACTCAGAGTAACAGGTTTTGTTGAATTTTCTGCTGCTTTAAATAAAGTATATATATATATATATATATATATATATACATCGTAAGAAAGAGAGGAGGAGAATTTCGATTAGCCCCACGTTGTGAGTTGTATTGCAATAAAATGGATTAAAAAGTATATTAAAACTATGCAACTGTGTGCATTTTCCCTCTTATATATATATACATTTCAAATAATAAGCGGGGGGGGGATATTAATTTGATTGTGGCTTCGAAACTAGTTTATGATTAATCAATATTTTGTATCTTTTCATTTGTCTTGCTCGCTTACGTTCTGGCGTTTTGCTAAATTTTCTTGAGAACATTCCTTTCTTAGTGGTAAGACCATAGCAGATCTACTTCTAGCATAATAGATGTCCACGTAGTGGTCAGCCCTCTTATATGTATATATCACGTGATCACGTGACCGACCTGGCTATCAGATGTTGCTACACATCGCTGGTCACAATGCGCTTCGCATTGTTTTAGCCTTCAAATGACGCCACCCCGCTGGCTAAGCGAGCAGGCCAACAGAGAAAAGAGTGGGAGAAGTTGCGGCGAAAGAGTACAGTCCGCTGCCCTAACCACTGGGCCATTGCGCCTCCACTTATATATATATATATATATATATATATATATATATTATATAATATATATATATATATATATATGTATGTATGTATGTATTTGTGTTTGTCCCCCTGCCATCACTTGACAACCGATGTTGGTGTGTTTACGTCCCTGTAACCTAGCAGTTCGGCAAAAGAGACTGATAGAATAAGTACTAGGCTTACAAAGGATAAAATCATGGAGTCAATTTGTTCGATTATATGTGGTGCTCCTGCATGGCCGCTGTCAGTGACTGAAACAAGTAAAAATGTATATGTTTGTGTGTGTGTGTGTGTGCGTGTATGTGTGTTAATTCCCACCACTTGACAACCGGTGCTGGTGTGTTTACGTCCCGTTATCTAGTGGTTCACCAAAAGAAAAATACGATAGAACAAATAGCATGCTTTACAAAAATGTGAGTACTGAGGTCTATTTATTTTACTAATAATCCTTCAAAGCAGTGCCCCAGTCTGGCCGCAGTCTAATGACTGATACATGTTGAAGATAAAATAGACAAAGATCAAACAGAATTAAATAAGACGATATCACTTACATTGGGTCAAACAATCTGCCTTCTCTTTAGAGGTACACCTTTGAAGTCGAAAGTTGAAGAAAAGGTTGGCTTGGCATGCCATGGAAGGATAAGAGGTTCGGTTAAAGCAAGGAATATACCTATGGCAGTCGCGAGGGTCACGGTTAACTCCAAATGGACGTGGGTTACATAGAGGGTCATCTGAAAAGAAAGAATTTTAATAAAATCTCTGTGTTCATTTATTTAACATTTAAACATTTAGCTTGTATTTTCCACCATAGCCTATAGCGAAGAGACACATAGCAATCAATCTATGATTACATATTCTTTATATGTGGCTTGGAATAGATTAAAGAGATTCGTTACAATGTAGTTTTTCCTTTGTTCGGATTTTTTGAAATCCTTTCTCTCTGGCTATCTTTCGGACGAAGAGTCAAAGTTTGAAATGTCAAAACCACTTCTAATTCATTTCTTGAGTGTGAGTATAATAACGGCAATTTTTTTTTTTTTTTTGGTTGCTTTTACCATTCATACCAGTGGCCTAGCGTATAGAAAAATTCAGTCAATAGACTATATATTATTCATATAAAATACAGTGTACATTTAAACACATTAAGAGGTTTCCATCATAGGAATACTTTACGCTAGAAAGAACAGCTAAAGCCCAAACCACTAATTAGGGATAAATTCTCGAAGGGAATGAAAAATAAAAACATTTACCACCTCTTTCCTGGACCATGGTTTCTGACTTATTCTAGTAAATAAAATGATTTACCATGGCGAAGTCTTCACCAACAGGGACGCCAAGATTAGATATATAAACACGAGGCCAATCCAGCATGTGCCCCTTGCTTATTTATTTTAAGTTTTTTCAAATCCACTGCGCAAAAAAAAAAAAAAAAAAAAAAAAACGAATCTCCCAGAAATCATTATATATAATTAATAATATCAGGGTAATAAAGATTTTAGAAATTTTTACTACCAGTGTACATTAAGAGGTTTCCATCATAGGAATTCTTTACGCTAGAAAGAACAGCTAAAGTCCAAACCACTAATTAGTGATAAATTCTCGAATATTTTTATTTTTCATTCCCGTCGAGAATTTATCCCTAATTAGTGGTTTGGACTTTAGCTGTTCTTTCTAGCGTAAAGAATTCCTATGATGAAAACCTCTTACCGTGTTTAAATGTTAAATGTACACTGTATTATATATATATATATATATATATATATATATATATATATATATATATATATATATATATATTTATATATATATATATATATATATATATATATATATGTGTGTTGTGTGTGTGTGTGTGTGTGTGTGTATTGTTGTTGGCATCCTTTTTGTCTCGGGAGACAATGGAGTTGCGCATAAAGTAGTCTAGTCCGGCTTTTACATTTCATGTCCTAATACATCTCCTGCAGTGGCTGTGTAGTCCTATCCTAGACAAACACTCCCTCTGGCAAGTGCCGCAAATGTAGCGAATACTTTACCTGGCTGGTTGTAATGTCATAGTTTCTTGTTGACGTCTTTTCTTGTCTTTCCATTTCTCCTCTCCCTCTATGTCACTCCTTTGTGTTCCCTCTTTTACGGTACGTCGCCAATCTCCACGTTTGCTGGCAACTGCCTCCCAACCGCTAATATTGATGTTGCAGGCCTTCATGTCCCTTTTGCAAACATCCTTGTATCGTAAGAACGGTATTCCCACAGACCTAGTGCCCCTAGCAAGCTCTCCGTAGAGTATGTCCCTGGGGATTCTACTATCTTCCATACAGCTGACATGTCGAAGCCATCTCATACGTCTTTGTGTGAGGAGTGCAAACATGCTTGGTATTCCTGCTTGCTTGAGGACATCTATGTTGGGGATATGATTCTACCATTTGATGCGAAGGATTTTCCGGAGGCAGCGCAGGTGAAAGATATTTAGGCGACGTATGGCGTCGTATGGCGTGTGTATGGCATCCAAGTCTCACTTCCATACAGTAGAGTGCTAAGTACACATGCCTGGTAAATCTTCATTTTTGTGTTTTCGGTCAGCTTATTGTTGTCCCATGCCCGTTTGGAGAGTTGGGCCATCCTAACAGCTGCCTTGCCAATGCGTATATTGAGCCCAGCATCAAGGGATAGGTTGTAGGTGACGGTAGAGCCAAGATAGGTAAACTTCTCCACCTCCTGTAGTCTGTGGTCTCCAATATGTATGTTTGGGATGTCCGATGTAGCCTGACCCATGATGAAAGTAGTTGGAATTATATCAGGGAAGCTTTGTATACCACATCAATAGATACTTTCGGCATGAGAGAAAGGCAAAACCCAGATTGTGTTCAGTGCTAGGCTCACAGAGCTGGAAACAGTTATCGAAGCAAAGCGTGCAGCTCTAATGCAATACAAGAGTGATTCTTCTACAATTCACTCGAAGAACTCAGAAAACCAAGAAATAAAACCCAACTGACTGCCAGACGCTGTGCAAATAGGTATTGGCAGGAAATCTGTCAGAGTATCCAGTCAGCTGCTGACAGTGGCGACACCCGTGGGATGTATGACGGTTTGAAGAAGGCCCTCGGTCCTTCCGCAACCAAGTCAGCCCCTCTAAAATCAACTACTGGAGATCTCAAGAAGTACAACTAGGATCTCTACTCATGGGAGACCTCGGTAGCTGAGGCTGCAATCGAGGGTGTCACAATCTTGCCAGTCATGTGCGAACTTGACAGTCTGCCATCTATAGCAGAGCTCACCAAAGTTATTGACTTCCTAGCCAGTAACAAGGCACCGGTAAAAGACGGCATTCCCTCAGAGATCATCAAAGCTGGCAAAAACACCGTACTGCTTCGGCACCTTCATGAGCTTCTGTGTCCGTGCTGGGAAGAGGGTATAGTCACTCAGGACATGCGGGATGCTAATATCATTACGCTTTACAAAAAAAAAGTCGGATGTCCACGAAAGCTGCTGAGGATCATCAAATCTTTCCATGATGATATGTAAGGCACCATACAGCACAATGCTCAACATCAGCCGCCTTCCAAATATATATATATATAATATATATATATATATATATATATATATATATATATATGATATATGGAGAAAGGTCAAGGTAGAAAATGCTAAAATAATTTTATAAAAAGCATTTCAGTACCGGTTTAAGTCATTGAGACTTTTTCAACGATAAGTATGGAAAAAAATTAAATTTTGGAAAAATTAAATGAAAACTTTTTTACAAGAATATTTGCATAGTATTCATATACAAGGGGCATTTTCATTGTTTCTGTATGTCTCTGTCTCTCCTGTTTACTCTTGTGGGTTCGAGGGGTGTGTATGTGTGTGTATTTCTATGTGTCTGTGTTTGCCCGCACCACCAGTGTTTGACAACGGATGCTGGTGTGTTTACGTGGCCATAACTTAGCGGGTCGGCAAAACACCACCGATAGAATAAGTACTAGACTTACAAAGAATAAGTCCTAGGGTGGATTTCTTCGACTAAAACCCCTTTAAGGCAGAGCTCCAGCATGGCTGCTGTCAACTGACTGGAACAAGGAACAGAATAAAAGAATAAATGTAATGAATTAACGTACCGAATTTTCCTCCATAAACTTGGCGGTCACAGTCGTCATATTGGCTGTTCTTAAGCACACAGACTTGTTGAGATTGTGAAAACACGGTCATATTGCCACATGCCATTACTTGCGGGAACATAGGATCACAATAGTAGAATTCACTGCAGTTGTTTGGGGATCGGACAAAATGCGATCCTGCTCTTATTGTTGTCTGTTTACACAAAGTTGAGATTTGCTGAGCAATTCCTTGACTGTAAACTGCTGCCACTGCGATCAAGAGAAGGGCGGCCACAACACGGAACTCCATTGTAGTAATTTTATCAATAATTTTATCAAGTGTTAAATCGAACGGTCGTTAAAGCGAATGATTTGCCAGCACACGATCGCAACAGACTGGTAACCTCTGTAAGTGTGACCGAGATCTCTTCAGCTATGCCTTTTATATAATCTTCGAACTGGGTAAGGTTTTGTTCAAGGGTTAGGGTTAGGTTTAAGTGAGTCAATGTTTGATCTTTACCAATTTCGCTAATGGATATCCGCCCAACAACCTCGTTAAACGACTTGTTTGATCTGTTTTCTTCTTCTTCTTCTTCTTCTTCTTCTTCTTCTTCTTCTTCTTCTTCTTCTTCTTCTTCTTCTTTTCTTCTTCTTTCTTCTTCTTCTTCTTCTTCTTCTCTTCTTCTTCTTCTTTCTTCTTCTTCTTCTTCTTCTTCTTCTTCTTCTTCTTCTCTTCTCTTCTTCTTCTTCTCTTCTTCTTCTTCTTCTTCTCTTCTTCTTTTCTTCTTCTCTTCTTCTTTTCTTTCCGTTCTTCTAAACATACACCCACACACCAACACCAACACACACACACACACATATATATATAAATATATACATATATACATGCATACATATATATGTGTCTTATGTTTATTACGTATAATTACAAAATCTTCTTTACTTATAAAAACTGGAATTTATGTTGAAAACGCCTTGAAATGTGCACAAAAAAGCCAGATTTGGCATCAAATTTCGCCGGTGGGTGGGGGGTGTCGATTTTGTTTTACATCCTTTTTGGAATTGATTAAATAAGTACCAGTTGAGTACTGGGTTCGATTTAACTTAGTCTCTTCCCCAAAACTGCTGGCCTTGTGCCAAAATTTGAAACCAATATGAAATGAACAAGCACAAAATAATGAGGAAATTTACGAAAATCTTTATATATAAAAGTGAGGTTGTGTGCTGTCTGTCTCCTACGATTTAGATTCCTAACTACTCCCACATTTTGCGGTGCAGTTTAACCAAAACCGGGTATCTTATAGTCGTGATTCATATCGAGCCCTTCTGGGTATTAGCGCGCGTCTACGATGAGTCTACGATTTAAAAAAAAATTACCATCATTTTTTTTCCATTTTAATGCATTTTTTTCGCTATTATATAAGGGAAGTAACTCTCTAAAAATGTCTACGATGAGTCAACGATTTAAAAAAAAATTTACCATCATTTTTTTCCCATTTTTAATGCATTTTTTTGCTATTTTTTGGCTATAACTCTCTAAAAATGCTTATATAGTTATTTCGCTTACAAACCCGAGCAACACCGGGCGATACAGCTAGTTTTATATATTTTACTCGTTTCAGCCATCGGACTGCAGCTATCTTGGGGCATTGCTTTGAAAAATCTTCTAGATCATACTTAGAGTACTTGCTACACAAATCACAAATTTATGGTCTTCACAGTCGCATTATATAGAAGTAATAGGCATGGTACCAGTTACTGGGACTTGAACGCGTCTTTTCCGACGCAAAAACGCTACAGAGATCGGATTAGTGAGCTAGTTAAGCAGCATTTGACAGGGGCAGTAGGCAACAACAGATTGTAGGGAACCCTAAAGAGAACAATTAAATATGAGTCAAGCGCATTTAGTAAAGTGCATGAGATAGAGAGGAGTAGATTGCAGGAGAAGCTAGTTAGTAAGCTAGACGGGGCAATTAAAAGTGACATCGCGATCAACGTGCTAGCGGCAAGAAAAGGCTCTCGAGCATTTCTTTAATGCGAAACACGAAGGCTGCGTTGTCAGGGCTAGAGTTCGTGATCTAAAACATGACGGAACGAAAGCCGTTAGAATGGTTCGGGCAGTAAAGCTGCGACGTGGCAGCAAAACCACAAATTCTGTCTTTGACATACAGAATGGAAATATAATGCGCGGTTCCAAGCGCAAATGTATGGTTTTCCAGTAGCAATTTGCTCAACTCTTCAGAGACAGTTATATGTCACAGAGAGTTGTAGACTTTAGGGCCAAACTCAATGGCCTGCCTAGACCCTCGGAAGAAGGAGTTAGGCACTGTGAAAGGCCAATAACAATATGAGATGTATTGTGTGGTTGCTCAAGGGAAAAATCGCCCAGTTTGGATGATCTGGCCTCTGTTCTATGGTTAAAGAGCTAGAGCTGTTTGATGACCACTTGGAAAATGTCTATCACAACTGGCAACAAAACGAGGGAATTGCAGCATCTGTAAGACTGGGTGTGTTAACACTGACGTAGAAAGAGGCCAATACAGAGGGTATTATAGACAATTTCCGGCGTATAACCCTGCTAAATACAGAGTTTAAAGTTTTGGCCAAGGTGTCAGCCAAGAGGTTGGTACTTGTAGATAGTTTCGTTTGAGACGCTCCAATAGATCCATCTACGATATGGTCCATTGCATGCTTTATATCAAAGAGTAACAAATCTTGTATCGGTGTGGACTTGAGGATTTGAACCAGTAAAAAGGCTTCGATAGAGTCGAGAATCGTTAATTGGGGTCATTCCTAAAAACAGCCGGTTTCCGACCCGTTTTCAGTGGTGGCTGAATCACAATAATGTACACTGGCGCTTGCTCAGTGGTTAAAGTAAATGGCCACCTTCGAAACTGTTTCTCCCATCTCCTTTATACGTTCTTGCGCTTAAGCCTTTGCCGTGGAAGCTAGAAATATTAAGGATGCGGGAGAACTGAGTCAGCGTATGCGGATGACATCAAGTTAATGTTTGTCCCCTCTGTGTTTAGACCCTTGTCACCACGGAAGTTCAGGAAGTTGATTGCAATATGAGGCGATGGCAACAGCAAAGATAAATCCGAACATGTCGGTAGATTTGCAACTCGGGAATTGGAGAGGCAAATCTATGCTTATGAACAGCATAATGTTTCGATGGACATACGGACCGATGAGGTTCCTCTGGGTCTTGTTTAGCCTGGATCTCTGGAGGAACAAGGGCTTCGATGAGATTACAAACAGGGCGGTCAGTCTCATTCACAAATGGGCCGAGAAGAAATTATCCCTGAAAGGTCGAGCAAAGGCGACGAATAGTCACCTTTACATAACTTACCACCTGACTGTTGTAATTTGCCTCAGTCTTCGTTTGCCCAGGCTGGAGCGTTTACTTTGCTGCTTTCTGTGGAAAGAACGCGTTCCACTGGTCAGGTAGTCAATCTGTTGCGAGCATCCTCCTGAAAAATGGGCCCGGCATGCCATGACTGTTAATGCACAGATATGTACCACGGCTGCGATTCTTACAGACAAACGGCGAGCCGGTGTGGTCTCTGTAAAATACTCCTCTCCGAAGCTCATCTCTTTGATGTAGCAGCAAACCTGGATCAAGAAGAGACCAAGATTGGGTGCCTGGTATCTGGAATGTAGTCAGGTGTTCACTGCCGTCTACTAGTCGGGCTACGGCGTTGATGGGTGTTCTAATTTAGCAATATACAGAAATCTAGATGGGATGAAGATCGATGACGTTCTCGGGGAAAACCTAGGCGACGACTAGGATGAAGTAGCTGGTCAGTTTCGGAGGACTTTCGGGCCTGGTACTGCTTTGGATAACTTTCAAAAATCTCTGGTTTGCTACCGAGGAGCACTGTCGGTTCGAGATAAACCCTGCAGGCACGGAAGTGATGTCAGGCGGAATTTTTCCAAGATATGCGCAGAGCGACGAAACTGTTCTATATGCACTCCTTCAGTGCTCGTATATTGTTACGTCGAACAGCTGTTATCACGTATAGGACAAATCCAACTGTCGGCCGAATCTATCATGGTGATCCCTTAACCACCCACTTTTAGCACATTGAGTGCCATGTATACAATATATGTATACACGGCACTTTAAAAATGTGCCGCGTATACGTATGTTATATACGTTTCCTCATCGAAAAATGAACTGTATATAGATAGCTATTGTATACAACTGAAGTACTATAGGAATTTGAACAAAAACCACGTGAGGCACACGGGGGCGATTTACACATTTCTCCTTGGAGCTCAGTGTGTTAACAAGGTAGGGAAGACGTGCTATCGTAGCTAGAGTGTGTGCCACCCCCGGTCCCCACAAAAAACACATGTTATCTACAGCAGACCAAAAAGTAGTGCCTCTTTAAAAGTCCCGTCCGGGGTGGCCCTCCCCTACCGCCCCCTTCCCCCAGTTACGCTAAGGGGCAGATAGTGTTCCTGTGTCTAGTGGTAATAGCAACGGAGGTCGTGTGGTGTACAAGACTGAAAGGGTTGAGGTCAAGTCCTCATTCACGGTTTTAAGTTCCTGTTAGAAAGGAAAATCAGGGTGGATAGGAAAGTGCTACTTTTCACAGTGTACTTGTGGAAAAATGGGCCACTGTGGTAAAATGGTTAGAGTGACTATCCCCACTGTAAGCGCGCACTTGTTGACTGGAGAGCAACGGCGGGAGAAGGCTCGTCCCTTTAGTGAACAAGCTAATCCTGGATCTGTGGGATTAATTTTTTTATTGCTCACAGGGGCTAAATATAGAGGAGGACAAACAAGAACAGACAAAGGGATTAAGTCAATTACATCGTCCCTAGTGCGTAAATGGTACTTATTTAATCGACCCCGAAAGGATGAAAGGCAAAGTCGACTTCGGCAGAATTTGAACTCAGAACGTAGCGGCAGATGAAATACTGCTGAGCATTTCGCCTGGCGTGCTAACGATTCTGCCAGCTCACCGCCTTATCTGTGGGGCGTCTGTATTGGCCCTTGTTGGAGTTTTTCCTATATCAATGATAATTATGCCATTTTCTCTGACTTGCAAACAAATTTGCCAGTTCACTACCTGAGAGTCTTCAACTGTTACTTTTCAGGTGGAATGCACCATGCATTTTCTGTGATCGGATTTAAGCAAGAATATTCGACAGGAAAAGTTTTCGAACAAACAATTACTAAAAGAATCTCCTTTCCTTACTCTTATTCTTTTACTTGTTTCAGTCATTTGACTGTGGCCATGCTAGAGAACCCCCTTTAGTCGAGTAAATCGACCCCAGGACTTATTCTTTGTAAGCTCAGTACTTATTCTATCGGTCTCTTTTGCCGAACCGCTAAGTTACGGGGACGTAAGCACACCACCATCGGTTGTGAAGCGATGTTGGGGGGACAAATACAAACACACACACACACACACACACACACACACACACACCACACACACACACATATATATATATATATATATATACATATATGCGAATGGCTTCTTTCAGGCTTTGGTCGTCCCGAGGCTATAGTAGAAAACACTTGCCCAAGGTGCCACGCAGTGGGACAGAACCCGGAACCATGCAGTTCGTAAGCAAGCTACTTACCACACAGCCACTCCTACGCCTATGCTTACCACACAGCCACTCCTACGCCTATACTTATCACACAGCCACTCCTACGCCTACACTTACCATACAGCCACTCCTACGCCTACACTTACCACACAGCCACTCCTACGCCTACACTTACCACACAGCCACTCCTACGCCTACACTTACCACACAGCCACTCCTACGCCTACACTTACCACACAGCCACTCCCACGCCTACACTTACCACACAGCCACTCCTACGCCTACACTTACCACACTTACCACACAGCCACTCCTACGCCTACACTTACTACTACACAGTCACTCTTACGCCTATGCTTACCCCACAGCACCCACTCCTACGCCTATACTTATCACACAGCCACTCCTACGCCTACACTTACCACACAGCCACTCCTACGCCTACACTTACACACAGCCACTCCTACGCCTACACTTACCACACAGCCACTCCTACGCCTACACTTACCATACAGCCACTCCTACGCCTACACTTACCACACAGCCACTCCCACGCCTACACTTACCACACAGCCACTCCTACGCCTACACTTACCACACAGCCACTCCTACGCCTACACTTACCACACAGCCACTCCTACCGCCCACTTACCATACAGCCACTCCTACGCCTACACTTACCACACAGCCACTCCCACGCCTACACTTACCACACAGCCACTCCTACGCCTACACTTACCACACAGCCACTCCTACGCCTACACTTACCACACAGCCACTCCTACGCCTACACTTACCACACACAGCACTCCTACGCCTACACTTACCACACAGCCACTCCTACGCCTACACTTACCACACAGCCACTCCTACGCCTACACTTACCATACAGCCACTTCCTACGCCTATACTTACCACACAGCCACTCCTACGCCTACACTTACCACGCAGCCACTCCTACGCCTATGCTTACCAGACAGCCACTCCTACGCCTATACTTACCACACAGCCACTTCCTACGCCTACACTTACCACACAGCCACTTCCTACGCCTACACTTACCACACAGCCACTTCCTACGCCTACACTTACCACACAGCCACTTCCTACGCCTACACTTACCACACAGCCACTTCCTACGCCTACACTTACCACACAACCACTCCTACGCCTATACTTACCACACAACCACTCCTACGCCTATACTTACCACACAACCACTCCTACGCCTATACTTACCACACAACCACTTCCTACGCCTACACTTACCACACAACCACTCCTACGCCTATACTTACCACACAGCCACTCCTACGCCTACACTTACTACACAGTCACTCTTACGCCTACACTTACCACACAGCCACTTCCTACGCCTACACTTACCACACAGCCACTTCCTACGCCTATACTTACCACACAGCCACTTCCTACGCCTACACTTACCACACAGCCACTTCCTACGCCTACACTTACCACACAACCACTCCTACGCCTATACTTACCACACAACCACCCTCCTACGCCTATACTTATCACACAGCCACTTCCTACGCCTACACTTACCACACAGCCACTTCCTACGCCTACACTTACCACACACCCACTTCCTACGCCTACACTTACCACACAGCCACTTCCTACGCCTACACTTACCACACACAACCACTCCTACGCCTATACTTACCACACAACCACTCCTACGCCTATACTTACCACACAACCACTCCTACGCCTATACTTACCACACAACCACTTCCTACGCCTACACTTACCACACAACCACTCCTACGCCTATACTTACCACACAACCACTCCTACGCCTATACTTACCACACAACCACTTCCTACGCCTACACTTACCACACAACCACTCCTACGCCTATACTTACCACACAACCACTCCTACGCCTATACTTACCACACAGCCACTCCTACGCCTACACTTACTACACAGCCACTCCCACGCCTACACTTATCACACAGCCACTCCTACGCCTACACTTACTACACAGCCACTCCCACGCCTATACTTACCACACAGCCACTTCCTACGCCTACACTTACCACACAACCACTCCTACGCCTATACTTACCACACAGCCACTCCTACGCCTACACTTACCACACAGCCACTCCTACGCCTATACTTACCACACAGCCACTCCTACGCCTATACTTACCACACAGCCACTCCTACGCCTACACTTACCACACAGCCACTCCCACGCCTACACTTACCACACAGCCACTCCCACGCCTACACTTACCACACAGCCACTCCTACGCCTACACTTACCACACAGCCACTCCCACGCCTACACTTACCACACAGCCACTTCCTACGCCTACACTTACCACACAACCACTCCTACGCCTATACTTACCACACAGCCACTCCTACGCCTACACTTACCACACAGCCACTCCTACGCCTATACTTACCACACAGCCACTCCTACGCCTATACTTACCACACAGCCACTCCTACGCCTACACTTACCACACAGCCACTCCCACGCCTACACTTACCACACAGCCACTCCCACGCCTACACTTACCACACAGCCACTCCCACGCCTACACTTACCACACAGCCACTCCTACGCCTACACTTACCGCACAGCCACTCCTACGCCTACACTTACCGCACAGCCACTCCTACGCCTATACTTACCACACAGCTACTCCTACGCCTACACTTACCACACAGCCACTCCTACGCCTATACTTACCACACAGCCACTCCTACGCCTATACTTACCACACAGCCACTCCTACGCCTACACTTACCGCACAGCTACTCCTACGCCTACACTTACCGCACAGCTACTCCTACGCCTACACTTACCACACAGCCACTCCTACGCCTACACTTACCGCACAGCCACTCCTACGCCTATACTTACCACACAGCTACTCCTACGCCTACACTTACCACACAGCCACTCCTACGCCTATACTTACCACACAGCCACTCCTACGCCTATACTTACCACACAGCCACTCCTACGCCTATACTTACCACACAGTCACTCCTACGCCTACACTTACCACACAGCCACTCCTACGCCTATACTTACCACACAGCCACTCCTACGCCTATACTTACCACACAGCCACTCCTACGCCTACACTTACCGCACAGCCACTCCTACGCCTATACTTACCACACAGCCACTCCTACGCCTATACTTACCGCACAGCCACTCCTACGCCTATACTTACCACACAGCCACTCCTACGCCTACACTTACCGCACAGCCACTCCTACGCCTATACTTACCACACAGCTACTCCTACGCCTACACTTACCGCACAGCTACTCCTACGCCTACACTTACCGCACAGCCACTCCTACGCCTATACTTACCACACAGCCACTCCTACGCCTATACTTACCACACAGCCACTCCTACGCCTATACTTACCACACAGCTACTCCTACGCCTATACTTACCACACAGCCACTCCTACGCCTATACTTACCACACAGCCACTCCTACGCCTATACTTACCACACAGCCACTCCTACGCCTACACTTACCGCACAGCCACTCCTACGCCTATACTTACCACACAGCTACTCCTACGCCTATACTTACCACACAGCCACTCCTACGCCTACACTTACCGCACAGCCACTCCTACGCCTATACTTACCACACAGCTACTCCTACGCCTATTGCTTACTTAAGCAATCATTTGTAAAATTTGGCAAAAGCGCATCAGTTTTTGGGGGAAGGGGTAACTTGATTACATCGCCTCCAGTCTTGAATCCTTCTTTCCTTTATCAACCTGGAAATAATGAAAAGCAAAATCAACCTTGGCGGAAATTGAACTCAAAACCAAAGCTCAGAAGAAATGTCGTTAAGTATTTTATCCGATGTCCTTAACAATTAGGCCAACTCGCCATCATCATCACTCCTTCAATTAGTACCATCAGTGTTAAACTTCTTTATAAATATCACACTTCGTTATTATTTTGCGCTAATATATCTCATGTAGATGTGTTGTTGTTTGTTCCTTCTCGAGCCATGCCTGGCTCATAAGGTGCCGGTTCCCTACCTGGACGGGACGCCGGTCCGTCACAGGCGAGCTGCTAGATGCAGGAGGAAAAAGTGAGAGTTGTGGTGAAGAGTCAGTAGAAGTTCCCCATTACCTTTTGCCAGAGCCGCGTGGAACTTAGATGTTTCGCTCATAAACACACGCATCATCCGGTCTGAAATCTGAACCCGCGATCCCTCGACCGCGAGTCCGCTGCTCTAACCGCTAGGCCATGTGCCTCCCCATCCCATGTAGATAACTCACGATTAATGATCTTTTATGCAGAGTCTTTGCTATCAAACATCATCACAAAATGTTTTGCGAAACCATTCTTTCGCATGATCGAATGCCACTTGCTGAACTTCTGGTTAACCAAATTAAACATTTTTCTTGTGTAGTTCCGCAAATGGTTCGATCATGGATATTTCTTTCTTTATTGTCCACAGGGGGCTAAACATAGAGGAGAGAAACAAGGACAGACAAAGGGATTAAGACGATTACATCGACCCCAGTTCGTAACTGGTACTTATTTAATCGACCCCGAGAGGATGTTAGCAGACAAATTACCGCTAACCATTTCGCTCGGAGCGCTAACGATTTTTATTTCTTTATTGCCCACAAGAGGCTAAACATAGAGGAGAGAAACAAGGACAGACAAACGGATTAAGACGATTACATCGACTCCAGTTCGTAACTGATACTTATGTAATCGACCCCGAAAGGATGAAAGGCAAAGTCGACCTCGGCGGAATTTGAACTCAGAACATAGCGGCAGACAAAATACCGCTAGGCATTTCGTCGGCGTGCTAACGATTCTGCCAACTCGCCGTCTTAGCTGTGGGGCTTCTGTATTGGCCCTTGTTGGAGTTTTTCCTATATCAATGGTAATTATGCCATTTTCCCCGGCGTGCTAACAAATTTGCAAGTTCATTACTTGGGAATCTACAAGTGTTACTTTTCAGGTGGAATGCACCATGTATTTCCTGTGATCGGATTTAAGCAAGAATATTCGACAGGAAAAGTTTTCGAACAAACAATTACTAAAAGAATCTCCTTTCCTTACCCTTATTCTTTTACTTGTTTCAGTCCGCTGCTCTAACCCTAGGCCATGTGCCTCCCCATCCCATGTAGATAACTCACGATCAATGATCTTTTATGCAAAGTCTTTGCTATCAAACTGAACATTTTTCTTGCGCAATTCCGCAAATGACTCGATCATGGATATTTCTTTCTTTATTGACCACAGTGGGGCTAAACATAGAGGAGAGAAACAAGGACAGACAAAGGGATTAAGACGATTACATCGACCGCAGTTCGTAACTGGTATTTATTTAATTCACCCCGAAAGGGTAAAAGGCAAAGTCGAACTCGGCGGAATTTGAACTCAGAACGTAACGACAGACAAAATACCTATTTCTTTACTACCCACAAGGGGCTAAACACAGCAAGGACAAACAAGGACAGACAAACGAATTAAGTCGATTATATCGTCTCCAGTGCGTAACTGGTACTTATTTAATCGACCCCGAAAGGATGAAAGACAAAGTTAACCTCGGCGGAATTTGAAGTCAGTACGTAACGGCAGACGAAATATCGCTATGCATTTCGCCCGGTGTGCTAACGATTCTGCCAGTTCGCCGACTTTCGATCATAAATATTCTTTTCTACTCTAGGCACAAAGCCTGGAATTTATAGGATGGGGGCCTGTCGATTAGATCGACCCCAGCACGCAACTGGTACTTAATCTATCGACCCCGAAAGGATGAAAAGCAAAGTCGACCTCATCTGAATTTGAACTCAGTGAGTAGCGGCAGACAAAAATACCGTTGAGCATTTCGCCCGGCGTGCTAACGTTTCTGCCAGCTCGCCTCCTTTCGACCATAACTATACTCTTCTACTCTCGGCACAAAGCCTGAAATTTATAGGATGGGAGCCAGTCAATTAGATAAACCCCAGCACGCAGCTGGTACTTAATTTAACGACTCCGAAAGGATGAAAAGCAAAGTCGACCTCAGCTGAATTTGAACTCAGAACGTAGCTAACGATTCTGCCAGCTCGCTGCCTTTCGATCATGAATATTAATCATAAAAATTCACCAGTCTCTAGGAGCAGGCATGGTCATGTGGCCATCAAGGTGGCTTAGTGGTCAACATCTTGTAAGTTAATTTGGTTGTCCGGATCTAAGTAGAGTTTCTTCGTATATATGTACATAGGGGAAGATGTGACTGTGGTAAGAAACTTGCTTTCCAACCACATGGTTCTGGGTTCAGTCCCACTGTGTGCGCGTGTGTGCGTGTGCTTATGTATGTTCATATGTGTGTTCATCTGTGTGTGTGTATGTGCATGTGTGTGCGTATGTGCGTGTGTGCGTGCGGGTGTGTACGTGTGTGTTTGCGTATGCGTCTTTGCGCGTGTGTGCGTGTGTCTGTGTGTGCGCGTGTATGTGCGTGGGTGTAATTGCGCGCGTATGTGAGCGTGTGTGTGTGCGTATGTCTTCATATGATTGCGTGCATGTGTGCGTGCGTGTTCATGTGTGTGTACATGTGCGTCTGTGTGTGTGTGTATGTGTTAAATTTGCATAACGTACGGAAAAAATACCTGGAAAGAGAAAAGGATTTAAACAGGACAGCAATCGGCTGTTTCCGGAGGTTTTTGGAATTAAGTATTTTGAGCGGATTATATGGACATAATCTATTGGAATTTCCCTATATATCGATTTTGACATATTTAGTTAGTTAGTTAGTTAATTTTTGGCTCAAAAAGCAAAAAGCAAGGCCATGTAGGGGGACATGGAGTTAAGTACAGGGTGGTGTTCATGTAAAGAGTTCAGGCCACTTGAGGTCAAGGGAGACTTTGAACCGAGCGGTCGTCGGCATCTTCACCATCTCGTCCGGCAGCTTATTCCACGGATCCGCAACCCGGACGGAGAAAGCTCCTCTCCTTCGATTGAGATGAAATCGTCGCAGGTAGAGCTTTTCGGAATGACCCCGCAGCCGACGCTCTGGAGCAGGAGTGAAGAACAGCTCTTTCGAGAGGTTACACTTTCCGCTTATGATGTTGTGAGCGAGAATGAGATCACCACGGCGACGTATATAGCTTGGCTTATTTCATAAATAAACAAACGCAATGTGGCTGTGTGGTAAAAAGCTTACTTCCGAACCACATTATTCCAAGTTCAATCGCACTGCGTGGCACCTTAGGCCTCCTGAGTGGATTTCGTAGACGGAAACTGAAAGAAGCCCATCGCGTATATATATATATATATATATTTTTGGTGAGACAACCGATGTTGGTGTGTTTACATCCCCGTAAATGAAACCGATAGAATAATTATCAAGCTTAGAAATTAAAGTAGTGAGGTTGATTCATTCGACTAAAATTTCTTCTAGGCGTTGCCCCAGCATGGTCGCGGTCTAATGACTGAAGCAAGTAAATGATATAAGATAAAATAAACAAACAGACACCGTATACTTTAAAGCACTTTATTTTCTTTTAGTAACATGCAATTCTAAACGTTAGAATAGGACGACTGGGCGCAGCTGATTCGGCGCTGAGGATTTGGCATGGTCGACTGGACATTTAGCCTGTTTTGACAACAGTTCATTTTGGTGCTAGATGCACACACACACATATACACACACACAAACGCACGCACTGCGTGCGCAAAAGTATACCTTTAGGAAAGTAAGGGAGGGGCATGGCATTTCAATTTATTAGTTGAAAGGAATTGGCAGAAAAGTTTTCCATATCTTCACATACACAAAGAGAGAGAGAGAGAGAGAGAGAGGAGAGAGAGAGAGAGGAGAGAGAGAGAGAGAGAGAGAGAGGGGAAGAGAGAAGGACAGAAAAAAGAGAAACATCAAAAATATTTCATGTCAAATAAGTCAGCGTGGGATCAGCGACGCCAAACAGTCGGCGCCAAGTTGGCTGCTCCAAAACGTCTCATACCATCTAAATTTTACTGCTTCGAAAGACGTATCATCTGGGTCATCGTTGCTGAAGCCGAAAGCCATTTCTGAAATATTTAAAAATATCAAACATTAAAAGATTTAATTAACTAAAATGCATCAGTTAATATTTTCTTTTAACCATGTTATCATATACGTAAAATATGAAGTAAAAAATATCACTACCATGTATCTGATGTCTCTAATTCTTACTGAGATATAATATTCTTTTCCTTTAAGGAATTATGGGCTTATGTAACGTGAATTTTCCAGCGTATATAGCAGACAGTATTGTTTTTTAATGTTGAAATGTATCAGAAATATGAGTCTACGACTAATGCGGCGATATGACAGATGGGAGATCGAGCGCCGTAGGTTAGAAAGCCTGATGAGCATAAGTCTGCTACCCACAATAATTGGTGCTGATCATAAAATAATGGAAATAGGAAAAAATATCACATTCTCTAAGAAAAAGTTAAAGAAAAATTCCTTATAGTATGTCGGTAGTCATGTGGTGGGGTCATATAATCTCATTACACCATATATATATATATATATATATATATATATATATTCAAAATGTGACCGCGTTGGCGATTTTTTTCCCTCCATCTTCCCTTCTCTGGATCTTTCCTTTTCCTATGTTTCTGACGAAGAGCGCCGCTCGATGCGTAAAACCCTCCTTCTTCCCTTTCTTTCTGAGCGTCCAATAATACTATATTTGTTCCACGTCCTCGCGTTGTTGTGTTTTCTCTTGGTGTTTTCATGTTTGGATTAACTTTATATATATATATATATATATATATATATATATCATTAAATAATAAGGGTAAAAATTGAATATTAATTTGATTAATATCAATTTAAAAACAGTGGTCTAGCATATCAAAACCTGAAGCTTCAGAAAATTATATTACATACATATAAGTGTGATGACCACTACGTGGTCAACCCTTATGGTAGAAGTAGATCCGTTATGGTCTTACCACTATGACAGGAATGTTCTCAAGAAAATTCAGCAAACGCCAGAACGTAAGCAAGCAAGATAAATGGAAAGAAACAAAAATATAGATTAATCATAGACATGTTTCGCTATCAACAGTTACGCAATTTAAATTATGCAATTGTCCATAGCTCTTCGGTATGATAGTCATTGCAAATATAATTTGCAGAACTATACACGAGACGTTCGCATGCGATCGAACATGCATACAGTTCTACCAATTACACTTGGGGTTATCTTTCAAAAGTCCACGTTTTGGCGCGTTAAAATACCGGGAATAATTCTGCAGAAAATAATTCCCTGCAGTAAATTTTACCGGTTAGAGAACATGGTTATTTAAATTTAAATTTAAAATAATAAGGATAAAAAAATGAATATTAATTTGATTAATATTAATTTAAAACCAGTGGTCTAGCATATTAAAATCTGAAGGTTCAGAAAATTATATTACATACATATTTATGTATATTGAATATATGTATATTGTTTGTATATATATTGTATGTATGCACACACACACACACATATATATATATATATATATTGTATACATATATTGCATATGTATATTGTATATATATATATATATATATATATATATATATACATATATATATAATATACATATGCAATATATATATACAAGTTTCTCTTGGAGAAACTTAGCTTGATTTGAACAATAATAATAATAATAATAATAATAATAATAATGATAATAATAATAATAATAATAATATCGAAAGATACCTTAGGAATGAGAACCCATGTTCGAAATTTCCCCAAGACACCTGATGAAGGCTGGAGGGTATATCAGCCGAAACGTTGTGTTAACAACAAAGATGAAGACAAATATACGTCAAATGTAAACAATGTAATTGATATATATAAATGTCTTTGTAAACTTGTTTTTTTAAAAGTTAACTGTTGAAGGACCCTCTATTTTATCCCTCTCACTTAAATTATAGCCATGGGAAAGTGAATACCTAATCATATTATTATCTCTCTCTGCTATTGAAAGAAAATGAACGACTAGTTTACATGAAACTTTATTTATCTAATGTATTTCGGGACGGTCATTTTTTATTACTTGTTTTGGTAAATAAACACACGCACTATATATTCGTTCTTCACCTGTTTATTTCTGTTTTTATTCAAAGTCCAATGTCTGGAAATCATTCGTCACACATCTGTGACCTCTTCAGTGACACTTTCCGTTCTCGTATGTGCTCTTGCTCAGCTTAGACTATAAACGTTTATTTATTTATTTTTACCCACAAATAACAGTTTTAAAATGGTAGCGTCATTGTGTTACAGATTATGTAAGAGAGGAAAGAATCGTTCAGTCTTTCTAACTCTAGAGATATTTCAAAGACAACCGAGGTCAAAGAGTTAGAAATAAACCTCAGTGGTAACGAAATGGTATGTACAGGTCTGTGGATGGCTTCTTGACAGTAATGTGAATTAAAATTATTTTATTACCAGGTGTTCTTTTACTCGTTTCAGTCAAACTTCGGAACAGACACCGTTAAAAGATAAATAAATAACTAACTAAATAAATAAATAGGTGCAGGAGTGGCTGAGTAGTAAGCAGCTTGCTTACCAACCACATGGTTTCGGGTTCAGTCCCACTGCGTGGCACCTTGAGCAAGTGTCTTCTACTATTTCCTCGGGTCGACCAAAGCCTTGTGAGTGGATATGGTAGACGGAAACAGAAAGAAGCCCGTTGTATATATGCATGTGTGTGTTTATGTTTGTGTGTGTGTGTTTGTCCCCCCAAACATCGCTTGACAACCGATGCTGGTGTATTTACGTCCCCATCACTTAGGGGTTCGGCAATAGAGACCGGCAGAATAAGTACTAGGCTTACAAAGAATAAGTCCTGAGGTCGATTTGCTCGACTAAAGGCGGTGCTCCAGCATGGCCACAGTCACATGACTGAAACGAGTAAAAGAGTAAAGAGCATAGCACAAGAGCTGTGATCTTTCAATGGGGAGAAATATTAGCTTGACATGCAGGAGACACCTATCCCTGATCTCAGAGCTACACACCCTGTCAAGTAACGTAATTTCAGGGATATGTTAAGTGAAACTCTTTCGACCAATTTTATTCGCAGTCATGCAGCTAGGGTCATTATCAAACATTCACGATCATAGGTAAGAACAGACACATAAACCGAGCCGAAGAGAGGTATATGATAGAAGTAAACATCAAAAAGTCACTTACATAGTTTCTGACAATGTGCCTGTCTTTGAGTGGTACATCTTTGTAGCTGGACGTTAAAAAAAAGGTCTGCTTGGCAAGCCATGGAAGGATACGAGGTTCCGTTGTAACAAGGAATAAACCTATGGCAGTCTTGAGGATCACGGTTACATCCAGATCGGTGTGGGTGACAGAGAGGATCATCTACAAACAAAGCATATCAATACGGTTTTAATTAAAGGTCTATCTTGGTTTATCTTGTTTATTTCCAGGTTTTAATACGCATATCTATATGCACGTATGGCACACACACATGCACGCATATATGCACGTAGGTGACTTAATATAGAATGATTGTCGTCATTTCTTTCTCTTTTGCCTGCGTTGTTTGCCTTTTAAGTGCTGTGGTTTTACTGGGATCTCCCTTTTAAGTAGAAAGAATAGCCATAACTCTTTGATTGCTATGTCTAAATCCGGTATGTGGTGAGGCAAATCGTTGCTAAACCCTTAATTACTTAGTATATATATACATACATACACGGGGTTTATGAAAAGAGTATCGTGAAAGGCCTGGTTCGAGGCCCAATCTTCCAAGTTCTTTTATAGAGATTAGAAAAAACTGAAGGACCGTTGCAACAAGTGCATGAATCTGAGAGGGGAATATGTTGAATAAAATCATAATTACCCGTTCTTGCTGGCTGTTATGTTACCCAAAGCTAGGAGCTTTTCAGAAACTCTCGTGTATGTATGTATGTATGTATGTATGTATGTATGTATGTATGTATGTATGTATGTATGTATGTATGTATGTGTATATATATATATATATATATATATATATATATATATATATATATATATATATATATATACATATACACATACATATATATACACATATATATATATATATATATATATATATATATACATGAATATACATATACTGCATTATCAGATTCTAGGTTTTCCATTTTTCAGAGGTTCTTCCTAGAGGTAAGACAAATTTTTTTTCATGTTTGTTGCACACACGCGTCTTTGCTAGTATATACGCAGTGAAGCTATACAATAGCGTCGTATTTATTACGATTGCTATTTTCCAGTAAATATCGGTGCCTCGTTGTACCATTTATTTACTTTTATATGTATAATTATACCCTTACGGGCTATCTTTTACTAGAAAGCAATACTTTCGTATTGCATTATTATTTTTATTGAAACTTCGTCATTGTTATCGTTCTGTTAACGTTTTGGCGTTCAGACGAGTGTACTGGCATAGATGTGGCAACACATGAAATTTTGTCCAGGTATATGCAACTGATGAAGACAAATCAAATCTACGTTGTCAAACGTATTTGAAGAGTCTGAAACCGGTACAGCATTATCCGATTCTAGGTTGTCCATTTATCAGATGTTCTTCCTAGAGGTAAGACAAATTTTTTTCATGTTTGTTGCACACACGCGTCTTTGCTAGTATATACGCAGTGAAGCTATACAATAGCGTCGTATTTATTACGATTGCTATTTTCCAGTAAATATCGGTGCCTCGTTGTACCATTTATTTACTTATATATATATATATATATATATATATATATATATATATATATATCGTCCACTGATGAGATCCAGAGATTCTCAGTATAGAAGACAGTGCTGAAAAGTTTCAAACTTAGACTCCGATGTCTTTACTGGGAATCGATTTGATTGGGTAAAGAATGACTATAAAAGAGATCAAGTTGAACGGATATAGAACCAATTATGCGGATAAATAAGTATAATAGTTAGTCTATGAAATGCAAAATATTTATATGTGTATAAATGTAAAACAAGAGAAAGCCAAAAAATGGAGACTTTCAGACGATGAATTTTTAAGTATAAATATATAGGCAATTATATTAATAGATCGCTCTTGTACAGATTACAAACGACAGAGAAAATTAAAGGGGTGAGAGAAAGGTGTCATATATCCGACAGCTGTTTCTGAGGTTTGGAGATTCACTATAATGCTGGTAGATGTGATTCAACACAATATGGAGCCGTTGATTGCAAGCAATCAAGATCGGATAAGTCGATCCTCCGTCATCAGTGTAGAAATGATCTTACATTTCAGAACAGCTCAAATATTCCATTACGGCCGCATATTGTGATGAACTGCATCTCCGAGCATTATCATGAATCTCTGAGCTCCCAGGAACAGCTGTTGAACTTATAACACCTTTCTTCCACTCATTTAATTTTCTCGGGGGCATTTGTACACTGTGTAAGCTGGATCTGTTAATTGAAATATCAATATATTCATCGTCTGGAGGTTTCCTTTTTTTGCATTCTTTCATCGCTAGCCACTAAACCTTTTTTTTATTATTTTCTCTCTCTGTTTATTTCTGCGTTCCTTTCTGTTGAAGAGCGTAGGCTCGAAACGTAAAAGACTTTCTCACTTCCCGAACGTTAAACTAATACATGTTTGCTGTTTATACACCCGTCTTCGTCTATTGTTTTTTGTTTTGTTTGTAAATTCCAGCTATATATATATATATATATATATATATATATATATATATATATATATATATATATATATATATATATATATATATATATATATATATATATATATATAAATATATGTATATGTAAAAAAATACAAACTGGGACAAGAACGCAAAACATTTAGAAGACGATACAGAAAACACGGACGGGACATTCGAAGCCTTCAATCTTCAGTCAAGAACCGGATCATCCTCGCAATTTCGGCTGATTATACGTATACACATACATATACATAAGTATACAAATATATATTTGATACCAAACTATTATATTTAATATATCATTTGTTTATTCGCATAATTGTCTCTCTCTCTTTGTATGTGTGTATGTGTGTGTGTGTATGTGTGCATATATACATAACATATGTGCATATAAACTTACCAACCAAAACTAGAAACAGAAAAATGACTGTAGACCGTTAATTAAAATCTTATCACTGTTTTGTTTGTAATAATAACAAGGATAATGATGGCGATAACAATAATAAAAGTAATAATAATAATGACAATGATAACAATAATAATGATAATCAACATCTTACTGAATCTTCCTCCATAAATATGACGGTTGCAGTCATCATACTGGCTGTGCCTCCACACACACACTTGTAGTGCTTGGGAAAACACCGTGTATTTACCACACGAAAATGGTCGGGGGTACATGGGGTTACAAAAGTAGAATTCACTGCAGTTCTTTGGCGACCTGACATAATTTGCCCCTATTCTTGTTTCTAGTTGTTTGCACAGAGTCATGATGTTTTGGCAATAAACTGTCGATACTGCGATCAGGAGAACGACGGCTGCAACACGAAGTCCCATTATCGTAATCTTTGTCAATTGTAAAATCGAAGACGAGCTAAGACGAATGGTCTGCAAAAAGAGAATGGTAACCTATCACGACAGACTGGTGACCTCGGCGTGTGTGATTGAGTTGCCTTAAAATAACGCTCTTATATAAGCTATCTGTGGAGTTGGGGGTGAGGTTTAGGTTCAGACATAGACTAATGCTTCGGGTTAGTGTTTAAGTGACTCAGAATTTGATGTCTATTCTTTTAGATAATCTTTAAGCTAATGAATATCCGCCCAATAATCACGTTATGCAACTTAATTCAATTGAGTTCTTTACCTCGTCGTCATTTAGGTTTTTTTTTCAGTTCGTCTCGTTTGTTTCAAATACATTTCTGTCAATAAAGACACACACACGCACACGCTCAGACATCCAACCACATATATATATATATATACACACGGACACACAGACACACACATTTATATATACACTTACACAAATATGCGTATATATATATATATACATACATATGTATATGTATATTTATGCAATATATACATATACATATATATATATATATATATATATATATATATATATATATATATATATATATATATATATATACATACATACATACATACATACATACATACATACATACATACATACATACATACATACATACATACATGTATATATATATATGTATATGTATATGAGTGCAAACAGAGGTGGATATATACTGTAACAGTGACCGAGTATTTAATTATTAATTACATCGAGAAAATCTTTATATATCATAATTGGAATTCGTGTTGGCTCCCCACCACACATGCACAGAAACAAAAAGACACACACACACACACACACATGCATTCCTATACGAGTCCATAAAGATGAACAATTAAAAACACTTTAGTAAACACTTACATTCCACAAATACGTACAAAGAATCTTCAAACGCATTCACACAGAAGTGAACGCCTAAGTAAGACACGGAAAATGAATAACACAACAAAATCTTTATATATAAAAGTGAAGTTGTGTGTCTGTCTGTCTCCTACGATTTAGATTCCTAACTACTCCCACATTTTGCGGTGCAGTTTAACCAAAACCGGGTATTTTATAGTCGTGATTCATATCGAGCCCTTCTGGGTATTAGCGCGCGTCTCCGATGAGTACGATTTAAAAAAAAATTCACTATAATTTTTTCCCATTTTTAATGCATTTTTTGCTATTATATAAGGGAAGTAACTCTCTAAAAATGTATTATTAAATCTCAGAACGTAAAAAGCTACAGTAACCCCCCCCCCTTGTGGTTAGCCATATTGAGATGGCTATTATACTTTACATCTCTAAAAATGCTTATATAGTTATTTCCCTTACAAACCCGAGCAATGCCGGGCGATACTGCTAGTAAACTATAAATAAAAAGTAGAAAAAAAAAACAAAAACAAACAGCAGACATAATGGAGAAATCTGTATAAAGCTAGAAGTTAGACGGTTAAGATGGACGACCATATTTTTTTATACTACTCTATCTCCCCCACAGCCACACGTAAATGCTGCCATAGGATTAAAGGTTTAGCCCCTTTTTAGGAAGACCTCCTTGATTTAGTAGTGTTTAATGCCATCTAAACAGAGGTGGTTCCTAGAAACCGGCGAAACTGTTATTTTAATCCCAGGAGGATGAGGCTACTTTCTCTAGTGCACGCTTCACACGATATATATTGCGAGCGGGGAGAGAACTCCTTACTATTTTATCCCCGAGACCACTAGAACGTGCGGTTTCGACACCCTATGTTTGAAAGAGTAGTATCCTCGGTTCCTAGGAAACAACCGTGTTTAGGTGGCGTTAAAAATTACTTACTATAATTACTGCTTTGACCTCTTATAGAGATTTTTCTCTTTGAATTTGTCACCAATATTAGATTCCGTAAATACTATAACCCTTTTGAAACTAAACTAAAATCTGATATTAGAAATTTAGAAGTTCTAAAAAGAATTCCGTATTTTCTGATAATACCAACAACCTATACGATGTCACGAATGATCTGTATAATAAGCTGCTGAATAACATCATTTCCAGTAAATATAAGAAAGCTACCATAGATACAAAATTAATGATAGATTAGAACGCTAAGCTAAAAGGGAATTTTTTATTCCCCTAAAAGTTCACAAACCTAATTTCAGTAATAGACCCACTTGTAAACTGTTAAACCCAGCGTGGGCCGAAGCGGTTTAATAATAAAAACCAAAACAAAAAGAAACTGCAAGGAACATTAATATCAAGGAACATTAATATAGGCGCAGGAGTGGCTGTGTGGTAAGTAGCTTGCTAACGCACATGCACAGTTGGTCAGTTGCTTCCTGTTCAGCTAGAGTGGACGCGAGTCAACCAGCTCCGTCCAATTAAAGAAAAAAGACCAAAAACGGAAAGTTGTCGAGGTAAGTGATTTTGTTTATTGTGAGTTGGGCATAATTTATTGCGTACCAATTATTATTTCAGTAAGTTGTGTCCAACTCTGAGACAATTTCGCCTGCTCTCGGCGGCTGCCGTTTTTGTGTTCATTGAAAAAAAAAAAAATAGAAAAAACATTGGAGGGGCGTATCCTCAGAATTCAATACAGTTACTGTTAAAATTACCGTTGGCGGTAGCCAGTGCTGTGTTTGGGTTTGTTGAATTTATTCCCTTGTCAGAGTACTTCGCAAGAAAATTATAAAAATAAGCCACTATTGGATTACCTTTCGGACCCATTTTTGTGGAGGTTGTGTTGCAGTTGCGGCGTTCCAGGTTCAACCCAGGCTGGGAGTACCGCAAGGCCAGAATATTTTTGCTGTGTTTTTTCTGTTTATTAACTTTCTTTTGAACTTCATTTAACCCCTCCTTTTGTTTTTTTTTCTTTATTGCGACTTTCCGTTAATTTCTTCCCTTCTGTTGTGCTTTCTCCTTTTTGTTTTTTCAAAAATCTATCAAATTTTATTTGGACTTTTGAACTTTTTTCTTCCTGCTTTTTGAGTTTAATTTGAATAATTTAAAAAAAAAAACATGGCAATGAAAAATAACAAAATTTTGGAGTGGGAAATCATACCACCTAAAAAGTGGTTAAAAGACCGTGAAGATAGGACGGTGGTGTTGAGAACCTACTCCAAGGCACTCGACACCATCGCCCTATTCGAAAAGACGGCAATTGAAAAGGAGTTGGAAGAGTATTTGCCAACAATTAAATTCATTTCCAGGGGTGTCAAATATGCAACGGTGTGGTTGCTGTTTGACACCCCTGAAGATGCTTGAAAATTTGCTAGCAAACCCCTGGAGGGTAAGGAAATCTTATTCCTGCCCACGTACAAAAAAAAGGAATTGATGAAAGCTTGGATCTGCGGACTGCCACCCGACATAGAACCCGAGTGGATAGAGGAGACTATCCGCCGGGGTCTGGGTGACAGCGAAACTAAGCTCCTCAATGTAAAAGTTCTTCCTGCGGCTGCTTGGGTTGGGTCAAAAGCAATTTTGACCCTGTGGGCCCAATCAGCCAATCTGGTTCTTCCAGATTTTTTGAAAATGGCCGGGTGCAGGTACCCGGTGATGCTTGAGGGTCGCCCCCTAAGTGTCATCGGTGCTTGGAGTCCGGCCACATAAAGAAGAACTGTCCTCGGGAACAAAATAGGATCCCGGAACAGTTAAGTAAAACCCCTCTAGAAGAGGGAACGATAACGGCCGAGAAAGCAGAGGACTCCTCAAACAGAGGCCGAAAGAGGAAGGTGAGCAACAATGGGTGCTCACCAAAGGATAATAGGGATGAGGAGAGGAAGGCGAATCTTCCAGCCACGGAGGAGACGCACCCTCCCTCAGTTGAAAAGGGAAAAAAAAAGAAAAAGAGGAAGAAAAACGGGACATTACCGGCTGTCAGTGTAGCACCGGAATGTCCCGGAACTACGTCGGTTGGGGTTGTGCCACCGACAAGAGAAGGAATACTGTTGGCGGGAACTGTGCCGCCAACGAAAGAACTGAACGTATTGGTCTTCTTCTATAGAGGAGGAGAAATTGAAAAAGTGATGGAAGAGCACTACAAGGGAGCACCTTTAGCCTTCACACAGGACCCCGAATGGCCTCCGCAGGTAACTGTGGAGGCCGTGGCGTTCGACGTGACGCTTGGGCTAAAGGAGCTCAATGAAGATTATAACTTGGTCCCGGGCGACGCGAACTCGGAACTTGATTACGTTCTGAGGGAGGCGTGGTTGATGGTGGAGGGCGCGGGCACAAGCTATTTCGAGGACGATATGTAATTATTGAACTGTTATTATTAGTAATGGACTTAAGTCCAAAAATTGAAAAATTGTAAGAGGATTAATACCTCGTTTTGTATTAATAATGGACTGCTAAGTCCAAAAATTGGAAAAATTGTAAGAGGTTTAATACCTCGTTTTGTGTTTATCTTTTAAAAAGATCAATGTTTTAGAGAAGCGAAAGTCGGCGGGCGCTTTTTGTCTTCTCCCATCCTTATCATCTTTCTTTCATTATCATTCACCTCATTAATGTCCTCGTCCAGCCCGCAAAGCTAACTTAATCTGTGTACTGCCTTTATGGCAAATGTTTTGAAATAAAGTAGCTTGCTAACCAACCACATGTTTCCGGGTTCAGTCCCACTGCGTGGCATCTTGGGCAAGTGTCTTCTGCTATAGCCCCGGGCCGACCAATACCTTGTGAGTGGATTTGGTAGACGGAAACTGAAAGAAGCCTGTCGTATATATGTATATATATATATATGTATGTATGTGTGTGTTTGTGGGTCTGTGTTTGTTCCCCTAGCATTGCTTGACAACCGATGCTGGTGTGTTTACGTCCACGTCACTTAGCAAAAAGAGACCGATAGAATAAGTACTGGGCTTAGAAACAGAATAAGTCCCGGGATCGAGTTGCTCGACTAAAGGCGGTGCTCCAGCATGGCCGCAGTCACATGACTGAAACAAGTAAAAGAGTAAAAGAGTATCAGAATAAGAACGACTACAATGCTATAGGAATGGGATCATAGTATCACTGTAATAGACTGGTTTTAGAATCTAAATAGCCAGATTTCACGGGAGGGCTGCAATCAGAAAACCACACCTTTCAAAAACAAACGTTGCAATGTGTTTAGAGTGGAGTAAAAACCTACAGAATTGGTCCCTAGAGCAGTGGAAGAATGTTATTTTCTCGGACGAGTTAACGTTCTTTCCGATCACCGGCCGAGTACACATGTGGAGACAGCCAAAAGAAGCATTTGACCCAGACTGCTTTCTTCCACCTGTTAAACATGGAGGAGGGTCTGTGATAATCTGGGGTGAGGGGGTTTATCTTAGAAATCCGCCGGTCCAATGGTTTCCCTTCATGGCAGAATTAATAGTCAAGACTATTTAAGTATTTTATCTGATCAAATTCATCCTATGTTTGCGGAACTGTTTCCAGAGGGAAATGCAATAATTCAGGATGATAATGCACCAATTCACACAGTCAAAGTTGTTACCGAATGGAACGAGGGACATTCTAGTGAAGTTGAACATCTTATCTGGCCACTACAGTCCCCGGATCTCAATATTATTGAACATTTACGTTGCATTTAAAAAAAAAAACAACTAAGGAGTCGATATCCTCCACCATCATCACTACAAGAACTGGAGACTGATTTAGCAGAAGTGGAGACAAAATTTCCTTTGGAAACAATTCAAACTTTGTACGAGTCCATACCTCGTAGAATCCAAGATGTAATTACTGTCAAAGGCGGTCCTACCCTATATTAAAATAAATTTGTGTGAAATTTTAAGGTATTTCCATTATTTTGTTCAACCTCTGTATATATATATATATATATATATATATATATATATATATATATATATATATATATATGTATATATGTATGTATGTATATATATGTGTGTATATATGTGCGTGTATGTATATATATATATATATCTATGTGTGTGTGTATATATATATAAATGTATGTGTGTGTGTATATATATATAAATGTATATATGTGCGTATATATATGTATGTATGTATAAGGCACATGAATAGTATTTAAATATTTGTTATTTTGTTACATGCCTAATTTACAGCATAAACGGTGTCTATATATATGGCTTCCGTAGTTTCATAATTTCACAATTCTAAGCAATTTTGGATTAGTTTGGGGAAAAAAAATTCTTAGTATGTTACATAATGTAATACCTCTCCAGAATACACTACCTATTAGTTACAATATATCACATAAATTATTGTTTGTTTATAAAATATCATTCTTGCACTTAATGGTGTATATTTCAATAGAATTGTTTGGCAGATGTTGTTCCAATAAAGTTTACTGTTTTTACTGTCGAATCTATATTTCCAGCAGGAATATACCGAACGTTCTCAACTCTATTCTAAATGCATATTTGTTTGATAAGGAATTCTAAACTAAAGTATATTCAAACTTCTATATAATAACAAATATAAAATGAGCTGTGTTGTATGGATTCTTTATTTATTTAATATATAAAATATACTTTGATATATATAATATATTATATTCAGTGGAGGCGCAATGGCCCAGTGGTTAGGGCAGCGGACTCGCGGTCATAGGATCGCGGTTTCGATTCCCAGACCGGGCGTTGTGAGTGTTTATTGAGCGAAAACACCTAAAGCTCCACGAGACTCCGGCAGGGGATGGTGGTGATCCCTGCTGTACTCTTTCACCACAACTTTCTCTTACTTCCTGTTTCTGTTGAACCTGTATTTCAAAGGGCCGGCCTTGTCACTCTCTGTGTCACGCTGAATATCCCCGAGAACACGTTAAGGGTACACGTGTCTGTGGAGTGCTCAGCCACTTACACGTTAATTTCACGAGCAGGCTGTTCCGTTGATCGGATCAACCGGAACCCTCATCGTCGTAACCGACGGAGTGCTCCTAATTCAATATATTTAATATAGCGTTTACAATATAATTTTCATGTAAGATGTGAGTTACTGAGAGTTCAAATATATACTAAGCCACCTCGAATTAAACAAACTATAGAAGGGGATACCTGGAGTTTTGAGACAAATGAATGCAAAAGTCCGATATCCTTCTGCGTAGGATCCTGTAACTTCAATGAACCTGTTTCAACATTTCAGCCACTCCGTGAAGGCCCGTTGAATTCCTTCAAAGTGAAGGTGTCCCCTCATCTTCTCTCTCAGCTTGAGGAACAGTCAAAACTCACAGGGTCCAATGCCTGAAATGGAGAGCGGGTGAGGGAGTTTTGATGCCTATTTCTTTCAAATAATTGGTTACCAGGATGGAATTGTAACCAGCTGTATTGTGCTGGTGCAAGTGCGCTGGCCTTTTGCCACGAAATATTCCCTTGAACTCCCTCCAAAACTTCCACAAATTACTCTTTCTTGACCGTCAGACCAGGGAGGACCCAGTGGTTGAAGATGATGCCATTGCTATAAAAAAAAGAGGAACATGATGGTGATAATGATGACCTTCCCGGCCGGCTTGCTTTGCTTGGCCTTCTTGTAGTTCAATGCACAACAAACTTCCAGATTGTCTTCATGTCCCGTTTGCATTCTTCAAATTAGTTGACTCAGCGGAATTTGAACTCAGAACAAAGTGCTGAAATAAAAACCGCTAAGCATTTTGTGTGACGCGCTAATGATTAAGTTAACGCGCCTATTTCACCCTTATCACTATTGATAGATTATTGATCAATTTTGCTCGGGCTGAATCTTTTGCACTAAAAGTTTTGATAGATTTTCCCCCCAGCATTGGTTGTCAACGTGACGTTTTTGTTGGTAACAATTATACCCACGTTAGGATTCTCTTCAAGAACACATTTGTAAATTATCAAATACCTATTTCTTTACTACCCACAAAGGGCTAAACACAGAGGGGACAAACAAGGACAGACAAACGGATCAAGTCGATTACATCGACCCAGTGCGCAACTGGTACTTAATTTATCTTAATTTATAGAGTAGAAAAGAATATGTTTGTTTCTTCTCGAGCCATGCCTGGCTCATAAGGGCCGGTTTCCCAGTTTCTTTGGAGTATAGGTTCCCCACCTGGACGGGACGCCGGTCCGTCGCAAGTGAGCTGCAAGATGCAGGAAGAAAGAGTGAGAGAAAGGTGTGGCGAAAGAGTCAGCAGAAGTTCGCCATTACCTTCTGCCGGAGCCGCGTGTAGCTTAGGTGTTTCGCTCATAAATACACACATCGTCCGGTTTGAGATTCGAACCTGTGATCCCTCAACCGCGAGTCCGCTGCTCTAATCACTAGGCCATGTGTCTCCACAGAAAAGAATATAACATGATAAATAACTTTAAATAAATTCCACTTTCTATGCACAAATAGTAATTTAATTTTACTGTATACATTCCGGTTCAGAAGCTCAAAACTAGAATAAAATCCGAGTGATGTTGAGGAAGTGGAGTTACATGGCCTAGTGGTTAGAGCAGCGGACTCGCGGTCGAGGGATCGTGGGTTCGAATCTCAGACCGGGCGATTTGTGTGTTCATGAGCGAAACATCTAAGCTCCACGCGTCTCCGGCTGACTCTTTCGCCACAACTTTCTCTCACTCTTTTCTCTTCTGCATCTTGCAGCTCACCTGCGACTGACCGGCGTCCGCACCATGTGGGGAACCAATACGCCAAGGAAGCCGGGAAACCGGCCCTTATGAGCCAGGCATGGCTCGAGAAGGAACAAACGAAACAAACGATGTTGAGGAAAATGTTAGCAATGTGTATTTTAACTGATCCTGACAACATTATGTGGTATCCGAAAATTCGGTGCCTGTTAACTACAGTGCACTGAATATAGGCAACGGTATGGCTTTGATGTTCAGAGGCCTAACAACAACGACGTGGTTTCGGGTTAGTTCGACTTTGAGTGAATTTCTTAGAGGGAAGCTATCTAGGAACTCCTTTCGGTATTCATGCATACATACATACATACATACATACATACATAACATACATACATATTTGTCTGTCTTAACTACATCCCAGGGATGGAGCCTTGTATCGTTATTGGAAACCGGCTCCCTTCTACAGCTATGAGATAATAATATTACTGTAATAGATTGGTTTTAGAATTTAAAGGATAAACACAAGGCCAGATTTACACAGTTTGATGTTATAGATTTTTGTCCCTTAATATCGAGGTTGCTGCTTGAAAAGGTGAATCTGTTCGCAAAAACATATATTGATACGGATTACAGAGATCTGAACTTTATCATGCATTTAATAAGGGCTCGTGATTTCTCTTGTATCAGCGTTCTGAATAGACTATGTGCTCAGGGGCCGTAGATTACTTGGAGATGCAAGGCGTGTTATAAAAACGTGCCTAGACATATGTCTCCAAAGCCAGAAACTATTAGTAGTTCGTATTTTTAGACGGAGTGTATTAAATGATAATTTATCGGTCACTGGATGGCGAGCGTTTTTTTAGGTGATCTTGCCTTAAAGGAACAGTAAACTATATATATATATATATATATATATATATATAAAATATTATTTGAGACAAAACCACTATTTTGCAAAACAAACAAGGAAAGACTTAATCATAATTTGTAACTGAATTATTGGAAGTCCACCTGAAGATTGTCGATCAAGACAAGAAACGATTGTAGTGGCGGTTTTTTTGACTATTTATTAAATTTTATGTATTGATTAAGTCTTTCCTTGTTTGTTTTGCAAAATAGTGGTTTTGTCTCAAATAATATTTTATAATATTTTACTATAAAATTGGATTTAATCCTAAATCTGATTTTTTTTCCCTGTAAATTTGGATATATTCCCTAATATTTATTATTATATATATATATATATATATATATATATATATATATATATATATATATATATATATGTATGTATATATATATGTATATATATATGTATATATATATGTATATATATATGTATATATATATGTATATATGTATATATATATATATATATATATATATATATATATATATATATATATATATATATATATATATATATATATATATATATATATATATATATATATATATATATATATATATATATACTATAAATATATACATAATTATAATCAGGGATCAGCTAAGTGCCTCGCCACATTCTGATTTAGAATTAAACACCAATGTCTTTTGAACTACCATAAAAATCTCCGAGACAATAACACACATTTTTATGTATGTAAAAAGAAAAATGATGAATCCACACGACTTCAGTTAACTGCAGACGCGTTTCGAATTTAAAGTAAATTATATTCACTTATTATTCTCCTCAGTGTGGTACTCCGAGTTATAAATTTGCGAGTGTTAGGATTAAATATTTTACACGATCAAGCGTCATCGCATAACTAATATTCAACCGCACTCCCCATAATATACGGCCGAATGTGATACATATTTATCCTTTATACCTATGTGTGTGCTACTACCTACCCCGCAGAAAAACTACAGTATAGATCATGGAGTAAAGTATAATTTTAATAATAATATAGGGTAAAATGAATGAATGAATTAATTGATAATAATTAATAATAATAATACCTAAACAGTGTGTTATTGACTCGGAGATTTTCATGATAGTTGAAAAGCCATTAGCGTCTATTTCTAATTCAGTACGTTGCGAAGCATTTAGCTGACTCCTGATTATAATTATGTATATAATTATAGAATATTTTGTATAATTCACCTAAAAAGGTTTTTAATGTACCGACTACTTGGTAAAATTATTAATTAATTAGTTAATTAAATTTACACTATATATATAAACTATCACTCCGTCGGTTGCGACGATCAGAGTTCCAGTTGATCCCAACGATGGCATTATCGTGAAATTACCGGGGATGTTGCTGAGCATTCCATAAACATGCATACCCTTATCGTAGTTTCTTTGAAAGAATTTCTTAGCAGAAAATTCCTACATACATAAATAAATATTTGTCTGTGCTAAATACATCCCAAATATGGAGCCTTGTATCTTTGTTGAAAACCGGCTCCCTCCTCAGTGGAAGATTTATAATTATTAGAAAATAGAAGATACACGCATACACAAACACACCCCTCCACACACACACATAGACATAGACACGTTTCTGTGTATTAACACGGCAATCAAGGATTTCATGTGGAAAGTATCTCTAGAATTTTTTCAGACAATCATTTGAAAGTTAATCGTCTCAGTTGTTATCTCCCTTGCACTGGCCCTGGAATGTTGCAATAATTTGCGTTCGCTACAGATTAGTAAATTCTTTAATTATCTTAAGCGTCCAAAATCTATGAAATCACCAAACTGATTATAAGCTCAAGCTCAGGTATCAAAACACACACACACACACATGGTAATTAAGGAATTAGTAATTAATGCTGAACGCATATAATTGCAAAACCCCATGGTCAATGCAGAGGAGGTAAAAATTGCTATGGGTTAGCTCCCCTGATCTGTATATTTATTTCGAAATCCTGCGTAACCTTGCGTAGTTTCATGTCTTCTCAAACGAAACGGACGTTATTACCAGTTTCATTATTTATCCATAAATAATTGATATTTATTCACCAATGCGGTGTTGAGTATTCATTCTCAGATTTCGATACTAACGACTATATATATGTAAGTGTGTGTGTGTGTGTGGAGGTACAATGGCCCAGTGGTTAAGGCAGTGGTCGTGAGATCGCGGTTTCGATTCCCAGACCGGTCATTGTCAGAGTTTATTGAGCGAAAGCACCTAAAGCTCCACGAGGCTCCAGCAGGGAGTGGTGGCGAATCCTGCTGTACTCTTTCACCATAACTTTCTCTCACTCTTTCTTCGTGTTTCTGTTGTACTTGTATTTCAAAGGGTTAGCTTTGTCACACTGAATCTCCCCATTTACACGTTACTTTCCCGAGCAGGCTGTTCCGTTGATCGGATCAACTGGAACCCTTGTCGTAGTAACCGATGGAGTGCCACGACATGTGTGTGTGTGTGTGCTTGTTAGTTTGTTTGCACATCCGTGACCTAGCGGTTCGGCTCCAAGACTAATAGGAAAAGCATCAAACATAAGTCGATGTTTTTGACGAAAATCCCTCGAAGGCGCTGACCCACCATAGTCGCAGCCCAATGACTGAAAGCAGTGTTATAGAACTTACAAGCTGTAATCAAAAAGTATCCAACCTTTTTTTTTAATATTATGCGCAAAATAACAAAGCGTGAGCAAAATCTGCATGGGTATGCACAAAGATTTTCCTCTGCAGTGATGTGTTGGGTACAGCCGTGAAGTGTGCTGTGAGATTTTTTTTCGTCAAATTTTTCAAAAATATTACTTGTTTTTTTAGCCAAAAGTCGGATCACTTTTGTCTACACCTAGTATTTGTAAATTTATTGGAATTTATAAATATTATGCACTAAAATGTTTCAGAATTCAAAAGTTAAAGAAATGGACGAAATTCAGTTTTGCAGTTTTAAAGAACTTTATTTTTCACAAACAAGCATTTCTAAAAGTCGTACTGGTTACAGAGAACAGCCTTGCGATCATTGCTGATCTTGAAACGCAATTCTGAAATATACAAAATATGAATATATATATAGATATAAAAAAGATATAAAAATGCTTTAAAAAATCTAGAAGTTAATCTTATCTTCCAAAAATAAATCCTTGTAGATAAAAGACTTAAATTACAAAATTGCGATCAAGTGTCTATAGAATTTGCATAATTTACTATTTTTCTTTAGCCCTGGGACACATCGGAACGCTTAATAAATTACCATGGCATATTACTGACGAAGATCACAACATTCCATATGAACGTGACTTTGGTCCATCACAGTATATAAGGCCAGCAATTTCCGATGACGATACAAGCCGATACCAATAACACCACTTTATATTCATTTCTTTACTGCCCACAAGGCGCTATACACAGAGGGGACAGACAAACGGATTAAGTATATTATATCGACCCCAGCGCGTAACTGGTACTTATTTAATCGATACCGAAAGAATGAAAGGCACAGTCGACCTCGGCGGAATTTGAACTCAGAACGTAGCGGCAGACGAAATACCTATTTCTTTACTACCCACAAGGGGCTAAACACGGAAGGGACAAACAAGGACAGACAAACGGATTAAGTCGATTATATCGACCCCGGTGCGTAACTGGTACTTATTTAATCGACCCCGAAAGGATGAAAGGCAAAGTCGACCTCGGCAGAATTTGAACTCAGAACGCAGCGGCAGACGAAATACTGCTAAGCATTTCACCCGGCGTGCTAACGATTCTGCCACCTCGCCGCCTTACATAATCTTTTCTACTATAGGAACAAGGCTTGCAATTTTGTGGAGGGGACTAGTAGATTGCGTGAACCACAGTATTTCACTGGTACTTATTTTATCGACCTCGAAAGGATGAAAGGGTGAAGTTATACTCGGCGGAATTCGAACTCGAGTATAAACAGCCGGAACAAACAAAGCTAAGCATTTTATCCGACGCTCTAAAGGGATTGATAACTCACCGTTTTAGACGGTTTCAAATTTTGATAGAAGGCGAATCATAGAGGAGTTAATGTTTGTCCAATTTCCGTCTCATCTGTCAAAAACATTCTGACTGTTTTACTATTACTATGGCCGCTAGGACTTTAGATTTTTCTGTAATGCGATAATTTAGAAATAAACGTGTCAAACGAAATATGATAAAAGGAAATATAAAGAAGTTACTTACATTGGTTTTGACAATATGGCGGACGAATTTCGCTACATCTTTGAGTTTGGGGGTCAAAGTAAAGATTTAATTGACACGGCATGGAAGGGTATGAGGTACGCTTGAAACAGGGAATATACCTGTGGCAGTCACTAGGGTCACGGTTCATCCCGTCTGGGTATTGGTTACAGAGAGGATCATCTGAAGAGAAAATGTTTTAATAAAGTTTTAATGCAAGCGCGATAATTAATTTTGGTCATATCTTGATTTTTAGAAAATGTAGTCACAAGGACCATATATTATGAAATAGTATCAAATGATACAATATATACATCAGTTCACATATATACAAATGCAGATATATATTACTTCCGGTTTTCGTAGAGGAAAGACGCGTTTGCTTTTGCTCTGTGAAAAAAACAAGAAGATTTGCATAAATCGACGAAATAATCTACTAAAACTAACAAAACGTAGAACTTGTTAACTCATAACGATCTACTAAAATACGTTAATTAAAAATATATTAATTAAAAACGTAATATATTTCGCTTGAAGCCAAATATAATACATTAAAGTTAGTTACGCATGCTAGATTCTTCGCCGAAAAAGCACGTTGTGGCAAGTCTTTAACTTATCTCCAACCAAATGTAAGAAGGAAAAAGAATTGTTCTCTTTTCTGTTTTGAAAGAAAACTTCTTCGTACAAGCACGAAGGTTTGGACTGTTCCTTTTACGATAAGTAACGTTTTCATATTTTTGTTTATTATTTTTTATTTTCCTTTAATGTAAGCTAACATCTCAGTTACGATTTACGACGCCATCTTTGTTTACATTCTGAGAATAACTTTCTTTCAACTTCTGTTTTGCTTTCAATCTATCTTTCATTTTATCTCTATAAAACTAATATTTAAAAATTATTTTCATATGTTTATTTTCATGTAAGCTACGACTGAGCTAGAAATATAATCGTAATTTTATCGTAATTTCATTCTATCTCTATAAAACTAATATTTAAAAATCGTTTTCATTTGTTTATTTTCCTGTAATTTAAGCTTACGACTGAGAAATATAAGAGCATGGACAATTGCTAGTGGTGCTCCACCGAACAACATCATCACTGCCGCGCTAAACAACAATGGATTTCATAGAACCATTGACCAAATAGAGCGAAAGAAAGGTGAATTTATCCGGTCTTACATGCTTGTAAGACCACACATCAAAACATTGGATAACATAATTGAAAAGTATTGTGGCAAGGCTGATGGGGATGAAGAGAACGAAAAGGAGAAGGAAGCCGGAAGTCTGTGTGATCCAGGAGTTCCTCAGGAAAATGGATCACCTACCTCGGTGACCGACCAGCTAGTGAAGGATAGGGCAGCCAAGCGAGCAGAAACCGGAAGCCCCCCTGTACAAGTGGTCCAACAAAGAAATGAGAAATTAGAAAAACAGAAGAAAAAAGGAAGGACCGAAAACAAAAATAAGGAGGGAAAGGGAAGAAAAGGAAAAACGACCAAAGCTGAAACCCCGACCCACCACACAAACAGCAGAGAACCCCATGTGGGATCCAATGCCACCCAGTACACTTCAGGAAAGAAGAAACCTGGAAGGCACCGAAGAACCTGTAGATTCTACCTGCGGGGCAAATGTTGGCATGGGGAGGACGGCAAAATCTGCCGGTTCGCTCACCCGACAGCCCGCCAGAACTTCAGGGGACACAAAGAAAAAAGCTTTACTGAGGGAAGTCAAGAAATGTCTCCCAGGAAAACTTTCAAAAAAGAAGTGCGCTCCTCAGATGTTCTGCGCAACGCAGCAGCTGACCAAGAGTCTTTTTTATGCATGGCACAAAGAATTGTCCAGTAGCTAACCTGGCTACACCAAGCACAGAGAAGGAACCCTGCCACCACTATGCAAGACCACCACAGTCAACAGACAATGGATGGCCTATTGCATCAAAGTAGAAACAAAATTTCTTTCCTGAGAGATCTTACTGCATGCAATCAAGCCCTATGCATAGCACTCGTGGAAACTCACCTCAGCCCTGATATAGAAGACGCAGATGTACACATACCAAACTATGCTATACTGCGAACAGACAGAAGGGAAAGGAGCCATGGTGGAGTTGCTGTATGCATTCGAGATGGCCTGACACCCCAGGTCTTAATGACATACTCAAATTCGATATGTGACACTCTAATTGTATACATAAGACAACATAATATAGTCATATGCAATACATATTGCCCACCGGATGCCCCAAATCACATAGGCAAGTTTGAAGTTTGCCTCACAAGAATTAAAGAAATCCTCATGAATTTGGAACACCACGTGACCATATTTCTTACGGTTGATTTCAACTTTCCCAACGTCAAATGGCCTGAAGGTCTCATACTCTCAGGAATTAATCATTGCAAGCAAGTATAGGTAGAGTCCCTGCTCAACGTCACCAACGCCTTATTCATGGATCAATTTGTACTCAAACCAACTAGGGCGAATAACATTCTGGATCTCTGCTTCACGAACAATATGGACATCATTCATGATGTGAAAGTGACACCGACATTAGTTTCGGATCACAACATAATAGAGCTGTCTATGTTTGGGCCAAAAGTAACCAGAGACATACAGCCTAAAGGAAGCACCCGAAATCTCTCCAGTCTGAACATCCACAAAGAAGATTGGAAATCGATCCAAAAAGAGATTCTCAGAGAGGACTGGCCGGAACGTCTCTCAACACCAGACATTGACATGAAACTAGAATTTTTTATGTCTTCTGTGCAACCTGTATGCCAGAAATATGTCCCAGAGCACAAGGCCAAAACAAATAGGAGCAAGATTCCAAGAGACAGGAAGATCCTCATAAGACGACGGACGAAAGTTGCAAATCGTCTCAACCAACATCCCAAAATAGCGAAACGTCCCGCCTAAAAACAACACTGATGGAGGTTGAAAAAAGGCTGCAACAATCCTACGTGAGGGAGAAAGCAGACAAAGAAGCCTAGGTTATAAAAATCATTAAATCCGACCCAAAGGCCTTCTTTCATTTCGCGAAAGAAACAGTCTCAGTGCACTACAAGATAGGACCCCTCCTCCAAAAGGATGACTCCCTCACAGACAGTCCAACTAAGATCAGTGAGATGCTGAATGACCAGTTCAAAAGTGTCTTTACCACCCCGTTGGAACACAGACAAGTGAACGAAACAGTGGACGTCTTTGCTGCCTCACCTATAAACAGAGAGGCAGTTACAATAGAATGTTTTGACATTAGTGAAAAAGATGTCCTACTAGCCATAGATGGAGTGGACACAAACTCAACTGCTGTCCAGATGGTTTCCCAGCAATCCTCCTCAAAGCGTGTAAGCATGCCCTGGCAAAACCCCTCAAGATTCTCTTCCAGAACTTTCTTGCGAATGGCAAACTGCCAAGCAAGCTGAAGGAGGGAATAATATGCCCAATACATAAACGGGGAAGTAGAGCAGATGCCAAAAACTATAGGCCTATCTCTCTGACTTCACACATCAGCAAAGTCATGGAAAGGATAGTCAGAAAGAAACTAATCGCATTCCTTGAGGAAAATAACTTGCTGAGTGATGCCCAGCATGGTTTTCGACCAGGTAGGAGCTGCCTGACCAAGCTCTTACAACATTAATACTGGATTTTGAGGCAGTTACTCAACAAATCAAATGTGGACGTAATCTACCTTGATTTTGCAAAAGCTTTTGACAAGGTGGATCATGGTATGATATGCCACAAACTGCGTGACCTCGGCATAGATGGAAAACTTGGAGTGTGGTTACATGATTTCCTTAAAGATAGGAGTCAGGCAGTAGTGGTTAATGGAGCAACCTCTATGAACACACAAATAGTGAGCGGTGTTCCACAGGGCACTGTCTTGGTACCACTGCTTTTTATAGTGGCCCTCTCAGATATGCCCTCAAATGCCCGGATGGCCACTCTGGCAAGCTATACAGATGATACAAAATTCTCGCAGAAAATACAGAACCCCAGCGATGTTGCACAACTGCAGCAGGAGTTGGACTAGATCTACAGATGAGCTGAGGATAATAATATGCAGTTTAATGCTGAAAAATTCCAGGCTCTGCGCTACGAGCATCCAAAACTGAGTATTAAACTTACAGGATACACCGCTCCACAGGGAATTTCAATCCCAGAGCCTAAGTCTGTGAGGGACCTGGGTATCGACATAAGTGATGATACCTCTTTCCAAGTGCACATTACCAGGATGGCGACAAAGTGCAGAAGACTGGCTGGATAGATCCTAAGAACATTCAGAACCAGAGATGAAGAAACAATGATGGCCCTCTGGCGGACATTCGTGCTCAGCCGCCTGGATATCTGCTCACAGCTATGGTCACCCACCAGTATAAAATTAACAGCGGACCTTGAAGCAATCCAAAGAAGATTCACAAAGAAGATTGTCTCTTTCGACC
>NC_043002.1:12677397-12684897 GCF_006345805.1 Octopus sinensis
TAATAATAATAATAATAATAATAATAATAACAATAATAATAACAATAATAATAATAATAATAATAATAATGATAACCCTTTCTACTCTAAGCACAAAGCCTGGAATTTTGGGGGAGGGTCCAGTCGATTAGACTGACCTCAGTACACAACTGGTACTTACTTTTTCGACCCCGAAAGGATGAAAGGCATAGTCGACCTCGGCGGATTTTGAACTCAGAATAGATGAAATTCCACTTCGCATTTTGCCCGGCGTGCTGACAGGATCTAGGATGCATCACCCAAAATCTAACATACAAAGGCTATATATACAACGTGTAGAAGGTGGTAGAGGCCTTATACAGCTGGAAAACTACTATAAAATAACGACCATAGGACTGCAATAATATCTACTTCAGAAGGAAGGAAAACTGATACAAATAGTGGCAAAACACGAGCAAAACAAAAAACAGTTCTCAGTATTTAGGGAAGCTGACAAATACAAACAAGAAATCATACCACCTAACAAATATGAAAAAGAAGAAAATGAAGAAACAACAAAAGCTATAAAACAATTGAAATCCAAACTAAAAATAGAACAGCAACGAACCATGCTAAAACGATGGCAAAAAAAGCCCCTTCGTGGCAAATACTGGACTAAACTAAATGCAAAAGAAATAGACAAAGAAAAGTCCCAGCAATGGTTGAGAAGCTCAGGACTCAAAGCAGAGACAGAAGGATTTTTAATTGCAACACAAGACCAAAGCCTCCCCACCAGAAATTACAAAAAACATGTAATGAAAAGAAATATTACAAGTAACTGCAGAATGTGTGGAGATGGACAAGAAACAATAAATCATTTTATCTCTGGCTGCCCAGTCCTGGCTAAGAAGTAATATATTCACAGACACGACAGAGTTGGGACCTACATACACTGGAAGCTATGCCAAAATTATGTAATAACAACAGAAAAAAGATGGTATAGGCACACACCAGAAAAGGTCACAGAAAACGAGAAAGCAACCATACTTTGGGATATGCCAATACACACAGATAGAGAAATTAAGGCCAACAGACCATATATAGTTGTCAGAGATCATGAAGAAAGAAATGCTTTCTAATTGTTGTGTCAATACCAGCAGATGACAACGTATCTCTAAAAGAAATGGAGAAACTTTCAAAATACAATGACCTGGAAATAGAGGTAACCAGAATGTGGAAACTAAAAACAGAAACAATACCTATCATAACAGGTGCATTAGGCATGATAAAAAATATAGCAAAAACACCAGGACTTACAAACACATATATATACAGAAATTTCACTACTAGGCACTGCACACATCCTACGCAGAACACTTTCAATACAGTAACCATCAGAGCGCCACAAATCACATCACATACCCAAGGCACACAGAGCTGCGCTCGGTAGTGAAGTGAAAGCACGCTACAAAAATAAAATTACTGAGTAATAATAATAATAGCAATAATGATATATATATAGATAAAGAAACTTACCGAATCTTCCTCCATAAACTGGTCGGTCGCAGTCATCATATTGGCTGTTCCGCCACACACAGACTTGTTGAGATTGAGAAAACACAGTTTGTTTACCACATGCCATCGGTCGGGGAAACATAGCATTACATAAGTAGAATTCACTGCAGTTACTTGGGGATCGGACAAAATGTGATCCGGCTCTAACTTGTGTCTGCTGACACAGAGTCATGATACTTTGACTGTAGACTGTTGACACTGCGATCAAGAGAATGGCGGCCACAAAACGGAACTCCATTGTTGTAATTTTATCAATTATAAAATCAAACGAGAGTTAAGACGAATGGCTTGCAAAAACGCTATCACAACAGAATAGTAACCTTCTGTAAATGTGACTCAGATCCCTTCGAGTTAGCTTCTTATATAGGCCTTAAATAGGGTTAGGGTGAGGTTTTGAATTAGAATTAGGTAGTAATTCAGGTTCTTTTTTTAAAATTGATCTAATATTTGGTCTTACTTCTTCAAGCTAACAAGCATCCGCCCAACGACTGTATTAGGCAACTAATTTATGTGCGTTGTCATTGTTGTAGTTGTTGACGTTGTTGTTATTTTCCTTCTCCCCCTCCTCCTCCGCTTCCTTCCACCTTCAGATTAGTCATCAGTTATGTCAATGGTGATGAAGGAGATGGCCTTAGCGTCTTTTGGTAGCTATTATTCTCTTACAATTGACACTACATACATACATGCATATGTATATATATATATATATATATATATATATATATATATATATATATATATATATATATATATATGTGTGTGTGTGTGTGTATGTGTTCATACATATATATATATATATATAATTATACAAATATAAATGTATATAAATACATATATATATATTAATATATCTATAACATAGATAAAATAGTTGCCTGTATTTATATACATATATGCTTATATATGCATGTAAATATTAATATATATGTATATATATATATGTATATAAACAAATAAATCTATGTAAATATATATATACATATATATAGATATGTATATACACACATGCACACACACACACACACACACACACACATATATATATATGTGTATATATATATATATATATACATACACACTCACGCACACACACACACACACACACACATATATATATATATATATATATATATATATATATATACACACGCACGTATAAAATAGACTTTAATTGAAATACAGTTTCCCGGAAATTATACATATCTAATGTAATAAATGTGAATGTCAGTGTGTCACGCTTTTTCAACTTTAATAAATCTTTTCTACGTCAAGAACATGGATTCAAATTTTTCGGCAAGGGATTAGGTTTATTCCATCAACCCCAATGCGTAACAGGTACTTATTTAATCGACCCCTAAAGGATGAACGGCAAAGTTGACCTCGGTGGATTTCGAACGCAAAACCTAACGGCAGCCCGCTGGCTAAGCGAGCAGGCCAACAGATGAAAGAGTGGGAGAATGAGTGGTGAAAGAGTACAGCAAGGATCACCACCCCTACCGGAGCCTCGTGGAGCTTTTTAGGTGTTTTCGCTCAATAAACACACACAACGCCCGGTCTGGGAATCGAAACCGCGAGCCTGCGACAGTGTGTCCACTGCCCTAACCACTAGGCCATTGCGCCTCCACATATATTTATATATATATGTATAAGAAAGTTGGTTTGTGAAAGCACGTGGTTGAATATATAGAAAATTGTAAAAAGTGAAAAAACTACAGAAGGCTAAAAGGTTAAAAAGTATATATTTGAGTCAATATGTCTGAAGAATATTAAAAATTTTATTCCTACAATGACATAATTTAGAAGAAAGACCGGTTTCGCGTTTAGCTATTCAAATTTCTTACGAACAACCTAAATCACTTAAAAGATTCTCACAAAGGCAAAATTGTTTTCTGAAATTACGGATGCAAAAGTAAAAAAATGTGGTAGATCGAACCGTGCAACATGTCCAAACCTGCTAGAAGGATCAGAATTCCTCTTTAAAGAGGGACAGAAATTCAAGATCAAATCTAACATTACTTGTTCCTCTGAAAACATTATTTATGTCATAAAATGCTCGGACTGCCACCAAGACTACGTGGGATCCACGGGACTATCACTCAAACGTAGATGCACACTGCATCGACAACAGATTGCATTCCCAGAATACAGAATGATACCTTTTAGTGAGCACATTGAGAAATGCGCAAAGCAACTACTACCACAATTTTTAATCTTTCCATTTTACCAATGTGCTATCGGATCATCAACACAAATTAGACTAAACAAGGAAACATTCTTCATTGAAAAGTACAAGCCCAGACTTAACCATCCCAACATACTGATACAGAGAAATTCACACCAAGGGAAACGAAAAAATTTTAAAGCGATTATCTCCCTTACACCGGAAGAAATCACTCATTACCTCCCCTTATTTAGAACTCTTTTAAACATAAACATAACGATAACTCTGTTCAACATAAACATAACGTCGTAAGAAATTTGAAAAGCTAAACGCGAAACCGGTCTTTCTTCTAAATTATGTCATTGTACGAAAAAATTTTTTAATATTCTTCAGACATATTGACTCAAATATATATTTTTTAACCTTTAAGCCTTCTGTAGTTTTTTCACTTTTTACTATTTTCTATATATTCAACCACGTGCTTTCACAAACCATCTTTCTTATCTATATATTAAACACGTGAGACCGAAAATGCCACAGAAGACCAACACCTCGGATAAAACTACAAATAAGGAAATACTCAAAGAACTGAAAAATATTAATACACAGCTCATTACACTGAACAACAAAATCGAGCAATCAAACCTACTCGCCCGGGAAAGTAAAAGCAGTGAAGATACAACTCGCTACACTGACCAGGTTAGTAAGGATTTGCAACTGTTATACACAACACTAAATTCAATTTTCATCAACAAATCCGAAAATAAAAAACACACACCAAATGAAACACAGCAGGACATCATACGCACCCAAATTAACCCAGCAAAAAGAAAAATAAGAAACATTTGGAATACAAACCTGCACAATAGAAAACTCGCCTTCTGGAACATGATAACAAATTCCAACAAAGCAGATATATACGAGGGATGGATGAACTCAACACCAATTATCCTCCCACGCAAATTCCAGATAAAATTAATTCCTAACGAGCCTGACGGACAGAGAACTATTAGGGAAAAGTCAGCTCTGTTCAATTTAAGATCAGAAATAGAGCTTCTAAGACTAAGGGCCTCCTCAAATGAGGAAAAATTTAAAAGCATCGACGAGGAGATGCACAATATAATACAAAAACATACCGAGGGACAACCCCTCGAAAATACGTTAGATCATTGGAACGATACCTGTGAAAAAGAAGAGAGAAATTCTCTCCTGCGCTGGGAGAAAAACATCGATTGCTTCCAAAAATATAGTTCAACTTTCAAAAATGAATTGGGTAAAATAATCCCTTCCTTAAGAAAATTACAAAAAATAAAAAAGAAAAACCAAACAACCCACGAACAACCCCCAACTATCCTCCATACACTAAAAACAGAAATCACCCACAACCAACCTTTGCAAACCACGCAAGACCTAACAGGGAACTAGCTGACAGACGACGCGTCTATGAAATAAATTACACCAAAACCAGAACACACCAACAACATCCTAACACCAGACCCAACCACCATATAGCACAAAACGACACTAGAATAAGAAATACACCACACACAAGTCGCTACTACCCCATGAACCAAAATCACTGGCCCCCACTGAACACAAGACAAACGCAAAAAAACACTATGTCAAGCAACATCCCACATACAAGCAGTTCGAAACAAAAATATTTCACATACAGAAATTTTACACACACCACAAACAAAAACAACCATAGATTCCCACACACACACAACGATCGGGGGCAACAATACCACCATTCCCCCGACCCAATATCACACAACCTCTCAGACAACTCATACAAACAAAATTATACCCAACATTTTTTAGCCAGGGACCAGAGACTCCAGGACACAGGCTGGAACCTAGTAATAAGGAAATACCGAAGATAATCAATCTTTCAACCAAACCTCTTTCTAACATAAAAATTGACATCCTCTCAAAAGGGCTCAAATTTACACCAACTCCACGCAGAGCCAACCTAAATGAAATCAAGGATAATATAACAGAATTTCGCAGAAAATTAAGACTAGCAGAAGCATCAACCAGTTTCAATACAGAAGATGAATCACTAGTCAAGAACAAAAGTGAACACATCCCACACAGAGGAAGAAATAAAGATCTTGACGAATTCTGTAACCACATTGAGAACTTTCCCTACCATACTATACATAAACAGAAAGTTAACTCAAATTTTAACACTACACAATGGAAGGAACTGATAGAACTTCAAAATGATGAGGATATAACCATTAAGGAAGCAGACAAGGGAAATGCAGTTGTAATAATGGATACATCATACTATAGACATCTTGTAATCTCTTTACTTGATGACGACCTACATTATGAAAAAATTCCCAACTACACCCCACAAAAAATAATGAAAAATCTATCTTCACTAATTAAAACCCATGAAAAGGAACTAACAACCAAAGAGATTGAGTTTCTAACAAATTTTAAATGCAAACCTAGCCTTTTCTATGATCTGCCAAAAATTCATAAAAGCCAAATTATAAATGAAACCATTAAAATATCACCAAAGACATACATACACACACCTAACCCGGGGGACCTAAAACTACGACCCATTGTAGCTGGCCCAACCTATGAAACACACAGACTAAGTCTATTTATGGACATCCTCCTGAAACCCTTCCTTAAACATATCGATAGCCATATCATAGAAGACTTAGATATGTTAAAACACCTTCCAAAAAAAGCCAAGGAAGAAACAATCCTGGTTTCATTTGTTGTAGTTAACTTATATACCAATATACCTCATAATTATGGACTAGAGGCAATACAGTCCTGGCTGGACCAATTTCCGGAAGAGATACCAAAAAGGATTAGTAAAGAATTCATTACTAAATCAATTGAATTCATCCTACGTAATAACTACTTCATGTTTGACAATACATTTTACCGTCAAAAATCAGGAATTGCTATGGGTACAAGGGCAGCACCAGTCATTGCGAACCTAATAATGGGCTACATGGAAATAATCATTTACCAGGAATCTTTATCAATCTTTGGAAACCCCCTTTCTCAATACATAAAAGAGAATTGGAAACGATTCTTAGACGATTGTTTTATACTCTGGAATGAAAACACAGATAAACTCCTAAAATTTAAAAACCTATTGAACAGCATAAACCCAAATATACAGTTCACAATGGAATACAACCAAAAGGAGCTCCCGTTCTTGGAAATACTAATTTAAAAAATTAACCTTAAAATAGAAACAGACATTTTTTACAAAGCCACAGACGCCAAACAATACCTTCTTTTTAATTCAAGCCACCCAAGACACACTAAAACAAACTTCCCCTTCAACCTTGCAAGAAGGATATGCACAATGGTGTCAGAACAAAATACCAGGAACTTTAGACTGCAAGAACTCAAAAATACCCTAATTGACAGACATTACCCAGCTCAACTCATAGAGGATGGGATCAGACGTGCAACAGAAATCAACATAGAATCTTTAAGAAAAGTTCAACACAACAACACACCTTCCCCGAAAATACTACCTTACATATCTACATACAACCGCAGAAACAAAGAAGCCTTCACCATCATCACCCAGAACTTAACAATACGTCATAAGGACCCCAAATTAAAGGAAATTCTAAACATACACCAAATCATTAAAAGCTACAAACAACCTAAATCACTTAAAAAGATTCTCACAAAGGCAAAATTGTTTTCTGAAATTACGGATGCAAAGTAAAATAATGTGGTAGATCGAACCGTGCAACATGTCCAAATCTGCTAGAAGGATCAGAATTCCTCTTTAAAGAGGGACAGAAATT
>NC_043002.1:12689897-12712397 GCF_006345805.1 Octopus sinensis
CCAGCTGTAATCAAAAAGTATCCAACATACTTTGCGCAAAAGATTTTTTAAAGTCAAATTTTAAAATAAATATTACTTGTTTTTTGGCCAAAGGTCGGATAATTTTTGACTACACCTAGTATTTGTAAATTTATTGGAATTTATAAATATTATGCACTAAAATGTTTCAGAATTCAAAAATTAAAGAAATGGATGAAATTCAGTTTTGCAGTTTTAAAGAACTTTATTTTTCACAAACAAGCATTTCTAAAAGTTATTGTATTTCAAGTCGTACTGGTTACAGAGAACAGCCTTGCTATCATTGCTGATCTTGAAACGCAATTCTGAAATATACAAAATATGAATATATATACATAGATATAAAAAAGATATAAAAATGCTTTTAAAAATCTAGAAGTTAATCTTATCTTTCAAAAATAAATCCTTGTAGGTAAAAGACTTAAATTAGAAAATTGCGATCAAGTGTCTATAGTATTTGCATAATTTACTATTTTTCTTTAGCCCTGGGACACATCGGAACGCTTAATCAATTACCATGGCATATTACTGACGAAGATCACAACATTCCATATGAATGTGACTTTGGTCGATCACAGTATATAAGGCCAGCAATTGCCAATGACGATAGAAGCCGATACCAATAACACCACTTTATATTCATTTCTTTACTGCCCACAAAAGGCTATACACAGAGGAGACAGTCAAGGACAAAGAAACGGATTAAGTTTATTATATCGACCCCAGCGCGTAACTGGTACTTATGTAATCGACCACGGCGGAATTTGAACTCAGAACGTAACAGCAGACGAAATACGGCGACGCATTTCACCCGGCGTGCTAACGATTCTGCCAGCTCGCCGCCTTGCATAATCATTTCTACTACAGGAACAAGGCCTGCAATTTTGTGGAGGGAACTAGTAGATTGCGTGAACCCCAGTATTTCACTGGTACTTATTTTATCGACCTCGAAAGGATGAAAGCGTGATGTTATACTCGGCGGAATTCGAACTCGAGTATAAACAGCCGGAACAAACACAGCTAAGCATTTTATCCGACGCTCTAAAGGGATTGATAACTCACCGTTTTAAACGGTTTCAAATTTTGAGACAAGGCGAATCATAGAGGAGTTAATGTTTGTACAATTTTCGTCCCTTCTATCAAAAACATTCTGACAGTTTTACTATTACTATGGCCGCTAGGACCCTAGATCTTTCTGTAATGCGATAATTTAGAAATAAACATGTCAAACGAAATATGATAAAATGAAATATAAAGAGGTTACTTACATTGGTTTTGACAATATGGCGGAGGAATTTCGCTACATCTTTGAGTTTGGGGGTCAAAGTAAAGATTTAATTGACACGGCATGGAAGGGTATGAGGTACGCTTGAAACAGGGAATATACCTGTGGCAGTCACTAGGGTCACGGTTCATCCCGTCTGGGTATTGGTTACAGAGAGGATCATCTGAAGAGAAAATGTTTTAATAAATTTTAATGCAAGCGCGATAATTAATTTTGGTCATATCTTGATTTTTAGAAAATGTAGTCACAAGGACCATATATTATGAAATCGTATCAAATGATACAATATATACATCAGTTCACATATATACAAATGCAGATATATATTACTTCAGGTTTTCGTAGAGGAAAGACGCGTTGGCTTTTGCTCTGTGAAAAAAACAAGAAGATTTGCATAAATCGACGAAATAATCTACTAAAACTAACAAAACGTAGAACTTGTTAACTCATAACGATCTACTAAAATACATTAATTAAAAATATATTAATTAAAAACGTAATATATTTCGCTTGAAGCCAAATATAATACATTAAAGTTAGTTACGCATGCTAGATTCTTCGCCGAAAAAGCACGTGGTGGCAAGTCTTTAACTTATCTCCAACCAAATGTAAGAGGAAAAAGAATTGTTCTCTTTTCTGTTTTGAATGAAAACTTCTTCGTACAAGCACGAAGGTTTGGACTGTATATTTTACGATAAGTAACGTTTTCATATTTTTGTTTATTATTTTTTATTTTCCTTTAATGTAAGCTAACATCTCAGTTACGATTTACGACGCCATCTTTGTTTACATTCTGAGAATAACTTTCTTTCAATTTCTGTTTCGCTTTCAATCTATCTTTCATTTTATCACTATAAAACTAATATTTAAAAATTCTTTTCATATGTTTATTTTAACGTAAGCTACGACTGAGCTAGAAATATAATCGTAATTTTATCGTAATTTCATTTTATCGTAATTTCATTCTATCTCTATAAAACTAATATTTAAAAATCCTTTTCATTTGTTTATTTTCCTGTAATTTAAGCTTACGACTGAGAAATATAAGAGCATAGACAATTGCTAGTGGTGATCCGCCGAACAACATCATCACTGCCGCGCTAAAGAACAATGGATTTCATAGAACCATTGAACAAATAGAGCGAAAGAAAGGTGAATTTATCCGGTCTTACATGCTTATAAGACCACACATCAAAACATTGGATAACATAATTGAAAATTATTGTGGCAAGGCTGATGAGGATGAAGAGGACGAAAAAAGCGAAGGAAGCCGGAAGTCTCTGTGATCCAGGAGTTCCTCTGGAAAATGTATCACCTACCTCGGTGACCGACCGTGTAGTGAAGGATAGGGTAGCCAAGGGAGCAGAAACCGGAAGCCCCCCCTGTACCAGTGGTCCAACAAAGAAATGAGAAATTAGAAATACAGAAGAAAAAAGGAAGGACCGAAAACAAAAATAAGGAGGGAAAGGGAAGAAAAGGAAAAACGACCAAAGCTGAAACCCCGACCCACCACACAAACAGCAGAGAACCCCATGTGGGATCCAATGCCACCCAGTACACTTCAGGAAAGAAGAAAACTGGAAGGCACCGAAGAACCTGTAGATTCTACCTGCGGGGCAAATGTTGGCATGGGGAGGACGGCAAAAACTGCCCGTTCGCCCACCCGACAGCCCACCAGAACTTCAGGGGACTCAAAGAAAAAAGCTTTACTGAGGGAAGGCAAGAAATGTCTCCCAGGAAAACTTTCAAAAAAGAAGTGCGCTCCTCAGATGTTCTGCGCAACGCAGCAGCTGAGCAAGAGTCTTTTTTATGCATGGCACAAAGAATTGTCCAGTAGCTAACCTGGCTACACCAAGCACAGAGAAGGAACCCTGCCCACCACTATGCAAGACCACCACAGTCAACAGACAATGGATGGCCTCCAAAAACGCCTGCACAGGAATCACCCCAATACTTTCAATAATTATTGCACACACCAGAAAAGGTCACAGAAAACGAGAAAGCAACCATACTTTGGGATATGCCAATACACACAGATAGAGAAATTAAGGCCAACAGACCAGATATAGTTGTCAGAGATCACGATGAAAAAAATGCTTTCTAATTGTTGTGTCAATACCAGCAGATGACAACGTATCTCTAAAAGAAATGGAGAAGCTTTCAAAATACAAAGACCTGAAAATAGAGGTAACCAGAATGTGGAATCTAAAAACAGAAACAATACCTATAATAACAGGTGCATTAGGCATGATAAAAAATATAGCAAAAACACCAGGACTTACAAACACATATATATACAGAAAATTTCACTACTAGGCACTGCACACATCCAACGCAGAACACTTTCAATACAGTAACCATCAGAGCACCACAAATCACATCACATACCCAAGGCACACAGAGCTGCGCTCGGTAGTGAAGTGAAAGCACGCTACAAAAATAAAATTACTGAGTAATAATAATAATAGCAATAATGATAAGTATATAGATAAAGAAATTTACCGAATCTTCCTCCATAAACTGGTCGGTCGCAGTCATCATATTGGCTGTTCCGCCACACACAGACTTGTTGAGATTGAGAAAACACAGTTCGAAAGCCACATGCCATCGGTATGGGAAACATAGCATTACATAAGTAGAATTCACTGCAGTTATTTGGGGATCGGACAAAATGTGATCCGGCCCTAATTTGTGTCTGCTGACACAGAGTCATGATACTTTGACTGTAGACTGTTGACACTGCGATCAAGAGAATGGCGGCCACAAAACGGAACTCCATTGTTGTAATTTTATCAATTATAAAATCAAACGAGAGTTAAGACGAATGGCTTGCAAAAACGCTATCACAACAGAATAGTAATCTTCTGTAAATGTGACTCAGATCCCTTAGAGTGAGCGTCTTATATAGGCCTTAAATAGGGTTAGGGTGAGGTTTTGAATTAGAATTAAGTAGTAATTCAGGTTCTTTTTTAAAAATTGATCTAATATTTGGTCTTACTTCTTCAAGCTAACAAGCCTCCGCCCAACGACCGTATTAGGCAACTATTTTATTTGCGTTGTCATTGTTGTAGTTGTTGACGTTGTTGTTATTTTCCTTCTCCCCCTCCTCCTCCGCTTCCTCTCACCTTCAGATTAGTCATCAGTTATGTCAATGGTGATGAAGGAGATGGCCTTAGCGTTTTTTGGTAGTTATTATTATCTTACAATTGACACTACATACATATATGCATATATATATATATGTGTGTGTGTGTGTGTGTGTGTGTGTGTGTTCATAAATATATATATATATATAATTATACAAATATAAATGTATATATATACATATATATATTACTATATATATATATATATAACACAGATAAAACAGTTGCCTGTATTTATATACATATATGCTTATATATATGCATGTAAATATTTATATATATGTATATATATAAATATATGTATATAAATAAATAAATCTATGTAAATATATATATAGATATATATATAGATATATATATACACACATGCACACACACACACACACATATATATATATATATATATATATATATATATATATATATATATATATATATATATATACACACACACACACACATATATATATATATATATATATATATATATATTTATATATATATATACATATACACATACACACGCACGTATAAAATAGACTTTAATTGAAATACAGTTCCCCGAAATTAAACATATCTAATGTAATAAATGTTAATGTCAGTGTGTCACGCTTTTTCAACTTTAATAAATCTTTTCTACGGCAAGAACATGGATTCAAATTTTTCGGAAAGGGATTAGGTTTATTCCATCAACCCCAGTGCGTAACTGGTACTTATTTAATCGACCCCTAAATGATGAACGACAAAGTTGACCTCGGTGGATTTCGAACGCAAAACCTAACGGCAGCCCGCTGGCTAAGCGAGCAGACCAACAGATGAAAGAGTGGGGGAACGAGTGGTGAAAGAGTACACCAAGTATCACCACCCCTACCGGAGCCTCGTGGAGCTTTTTATGTGTTTTCGCTCAATAAACACACACAACGCCCGGTCTGGGAATCGAAACCGCGAGCCTGCGACAGCGTGTCCGCTGCCCTAACCACTAGGCCTTTGCGCCTCCACATATATATATATATATATATATATATATATATATATATATATATAAGAAAGTTGGTTTGTGAAAGCACGTGGTTGAATATATAGAAAATAGTAAAAAGTGAAAAAACTACAGTAGGCTTAAAGGTTAAAAAATATATATTTGAGTCAATATGTCAGAAGAATATTAAAAAAATTTTTCCTACAATGACATAATTTAGCAGAAAGACCGGTTTCACGTTTAGCTTTTCAAATTTCTTACGAACAACCTAAATCACTTAGAAAGATTCTCACAAAGGCAAAATTGTTTTCTAAAATTACGGATGCAAAAGTAAAGAAATGTGGTAGATCGAACTGTGCAATATGTCCAAACCTGCTAGAAGGATAAGAATTCCTCTTTAAAGAGGGACAGAAATTCAAGATCAAATCTAACTTTACTTGTGCCTCTGAAAACATAATTTATGTCATAAAATGCTCGGGCTGCCACCAAGACTACGTGGGATCCACGGGACTATCACTCAGACGTAGATGCACACTGCATCGACAACATATTGCATTCCCAGAATACAGAATGATACCTTTTAGTGAGCACATTGAGAAATGCGCAAAGCAACTACTACCACAATTTTTAATCTTTCCATTTTACCAATGTGCTATCGGATCATCAACACAAATTAGACTAAACAAGGAAACATTCTTCATTGAAAATACATGCCCAGACTTAACCATGCCAACATACTGAAACAGAGAAATTCACACCAAGGGAAAGGAAAAAATTTTAAGCGATTATCTCCCTTACACCGGAAGAAATCACTCATTACTTCCCCTTATTTAGAACTCTTTTAAACATAAACATAACGATAACTCTGTTCAACATAAACATAACGTCGTAAGACATTTGAAAAGCTAAACGCGGAACCGGTCTTTCTTCTAAATTATGTCATTGTAGGAAAACAAATTTTAATATTCTTGAGACATATTGACTCAAATATATATTTTTTAACCTTTAAGCCTTCCGTAGTTTTTTCACTTTTTACTATTTTCTATATATTCAACCACGTGCTTTCTCAAACCATCTTTCTTATCGATATATTAAACACGTGAGACCTAAAATGACACAGAAGACCAACACCTCGGATAAAACTACAAATAAGGAAATACTCAAAGAACTGAAAAATATTAATACACAGCTCATTACACTGAACAACAAAATCGAGCAATCAAACCTACTCGCCCGGGAAAGTAAAAGCAGTGAAGATACAACTCGCTACACTGACCAGGTTAGTAAGGATTTGCAACTGTTATACACAACACAAAATTCAATTTTCATCAACAAATCCGAAAATAAAAAACACACACCAAATGAAACACAGCAGGACATCATACGCACCCAAATTAACCCAGCAAAAAGAAAAATAGGAAGCATTTGGAATACAAACCTGCACAATAGAAAACTCGCCTTCTGGAACATGATAAAAAATTCCAACAAAGCAGATATATACGAGGGATGGATGAACTCAACACCAATTATCCTCCCACGCAAATTCCAGATAAAATTAATTCCTAACGAGCCTGACGGACAGAGAACTATTAGGAAAAAGTCAGCTCTGTTCAATTTAAGATCAGAAATAGAGCTTCTAAGACTAAGGGCCTCCTCAAATGAGGAAAAATTTAAAAGCATCGACGAGGAGATGCACAATATAATACAAAAACATACCGAGGGACAACCCCTCGAAAATACATTAGATCATTGGAACGATACCTGTGAAAAAGAAGAGAGAAATTCTCTCCTGCGCTGGGAGAAAAACATCGATTGCTTCCAAAAATATAGTTCAACTTTCAAAAATGAATTGGGTAAAATAATCCCTTCCTTAAGAAAATTACAAAAAATAAAAAAGAAAAACCAAACAACCCACGAACAACCCCCAACTATCCTCCATACACTAAAAACAGAAATCACCCACAACCAACCTTTGCAAACCACGCAAGACCTAACAGGGAACTAGCTGACAGACGACGCCTCTATGAAATAAATTACACCAAAAACAGAACACACCAACAACATCCTAACACCAGACCCAACCACCATACAGCACAAAACGACACTAGAATAAGAAATACACCACACACAAGTCGCTACTACCCCATGAACCAAAATTACTGGCCCCCACTGAACACAAGACAAACGCAAAAAAACACTATGTCAAGCAACATCCCACATACAAGCAGTTCGAAACAAAAATATTTCACATACAGAAATTTTACACACACCACAAACAAAAACAACCATAGATTCCCCCACACACACAACGATCGGGGGCAACAATACCACCATTCCCCCGACCCAATATCACACAACCTCTCAGACAACTCATACAAACAAAATTACACCCAACATTTTTTAGCCAGGGACCAGAGACTCCAGGACACAGGCTGGAACCTAGTAATAAGGAAATACCGAAGATAATCAATCTTTCAACCAAACCTCTTTCTAACATAAAAATTGACATCCTCTCAAAAGGGCTCAAATTTACACCAACTCCACGCAGAGCCAACCTAAATGAAATCAAGGATAATATAACAGAATTTCGCAGAAAATTAAGACTAGCAGAAGCATCAACCAGTTTCAATACTGAAGATGAATCACTAGTCAAGAACAAAAGTGAACACATCCCACACAGAGGATGAAATAAAGATCTTGACGAAGTCTGTAACCACATTGAGAACTTTCCCTACCATACTATACATAAACAGAAAGTTAACTCAAATTTTAACACTACACAATGGAAGGAACTGATAGAACTTCAAAATGATGAGGATATAACCATTAAGGAAGCAGACAAGGGAAATGCAGTTGTAATAATGGATACATCATACTATAGAAATCTTGTAATCTCTTTACTTGATGACGACCTACATTATGAAAAAATTCCCAACTACACCCCACAAAAAATAATGAAAAATCTATCTTCACTAATTAAAACCCATGAAAAGGAACTAACAACCAAAGAGATTGAGTTTCTAACAAATTTTAAATGCAAACCTAGCCTTTTCTATGATCTGCCAAAAATTCATAAAAGCCAAATTATAAATGAAACCATTAAAAAATCACCAAAGATATACATACACCTAACCCGGGGGACCTAAAACTACGACCCATTGTAGCTGGCCCAACCTGTGAAACACACAGACTAAGTCTATTTATGGACATCCTCCTGAAACCCTTCCTTAAACATATCGATAGCCATATCAGAGATGACTTAGATATGTTAAAACACCTTCCAAAAAAAGCCAAGGAAGAAACAATCCTGGTTTCATTTGATGTAGTTAACTTATATACCAATATACCTCATAATTGTGGACTAGAGGCAATACAGTTCTGGCTGGACCAATTTCCGGAAGAAATACCAAAAAGGATCAGTAAAGAATTCATTACTAAATCAATTGAATTCATCCTACATAATAACCACTTCATGTTTGACAATACATTTTACCGTCAAAAATCCGGAATTGCTATGGGTACAAGAGCAGCACCAGTCATTGCGAACCTAACAATGGGCTACATGGAAATAATCATTTACCAGGAATCTTTATCAATCTTTGGAAACCCCCTTTCTCAATACATAAAAGAGAATTGGAAACGATTCTTAGACGATTGTTTTATTCTCTGGAATGAAAACACAGATAAACTCCTAAAATTTAAAAACCTATTGAACAGCATAAACCCAAATATACAGTTCACAATGGAATACAACCAAAAGGAGCTCCCGTTCTTGGAAATACTAATTTTAAAAATTAACCTTAAAATAGAAACAGACATTTTTTACAAAGCCACAGACGCCAAACAATACCTTCTTTTAAATTCAAGCCACCCAAGACACACTAAAACAAACATCCCCTTCAACCTTGCAAGAAGGATATGCACAATGGTGACAGAACAAAATACCAGGAAATTTAGACTGCAAGAACTCAAAAACACCCTAATTGACAGACATTACCCAGCTCAACTCATAGAGGATGGGATCAGACGTGCAACAGAAATCAACATAGAATCTTTAAGAAAAGTTCAACACAACAACACACCTTCCCCGAAAAATACTACCTTACATATCTACATACAACCGCAGAAACAAAGAAGCCTTCACCATCATCACCCAGAATTTACCAATACTTCATAAGGACCCCAAATTAAAGGAAATTCTAAACATACAACAAATCATTAAAAGCTACAAACAACCTAAATCGCTAAAAAAGATTCTCACAAAAGCAAAATTGTTTTCTGAAATTACGGATGCAAAAGTAAAAAAATGTGGTAGATCGAACTGGGCAACATGTCCAAATCTGCTAGAAGGATCAGAATTCCTCTTTAAAGAGGGACAGAAATTCAAGATCAAATCTAACTTTACTTGTGCCTCTGAAAACATAATTTATGTCATAAAATGCTCGGGCTGCCACAAAGACTACGTGGGATCCACGGGACTATCACTCAGACGTAGATGCACACTGCATCGACAACAGATTGCATTCCCAGAATACAGAATGATACCATTCAGTGAGCACATTGAGAAATGCGCAAAGCAACTACTACCACAATTTCTAATCTTTCCATTTTACCAATGTGCTATCGGATCATCAACACAAATTAGACTAAACAAGGAAACATTCTTCATTGAAAAGTACAAGCCCAGACTTAACCATGCCAACATACTGATACAGAGAAATTCACACCAAGGGAAAGGAAAAAAAAATTAAGCGATTATCTCCCTTACACCGGAAGAAATCACTCATTACCTCCCCTTATTTAGAACTCTTTTAAACATAAACATAACGATAACTCTGTTCAACATATACATAACGTCATAAGAAATTTGAAAAGCTAAACGCGAAACCGGTCTTTCTTCTAAATTATGTCATTGTAGGAAAAAATTTTTTAATATTCTTCAGACATATTGACGCAAATATATTTTTTTAACCTTTAAGCCTTCTGTAGATTTTTCACTTTTTACTATTTTCTCTCTCTCTCTCTCTCTCTCTCTCTATATATATATATATATATATATATATATATATATATATATATATGTATATATATATATTGTGTATGTATATGTACTTACTTTGATACTTTGATACTTTGATAGGTTTCGGCCATTATTGGCCCAGGCCATGTCTAACTTAATAGCACCACCTGGTGAAGTCTTTCAAGTCAGAATTTGGGCACTATAGCCCACTCAAGTAGAGAGTTATTGATTACAGAGACATATCCGGGTGTAGGGGGTTTATCCGGGTTTTCTTGAAGGAATCTGTCCAAAGACTTCTTGAACCCTATAGGGTCAGTTTCTGTTTTAATGTGTTTTGGTGTAATGTTAAAGAGAGCGGGGCCAATTGAGGTGAAATAATTGTGCCGTATTGTTGTTATGAGATGAGAGTGCGATTTTTGTTTTGGGCGGATGGCACGGGGCCCAAGCCTTGGATGTACCTTAAAGGTGATGCCAACATCATTTGGGCAATGCTGATGGAATATTTTCCACATCATGCAGATGATGTAGCGCTCACGACGACGTTGGAGAGAATAGAGTTTTAGCTTTTCTAGTCGACCCCAATAGTCGAGGCCTGTCATGCCATCTATCTTTTTTGTGATTGCCCTTTGAAGTGCTTCAACTTTTATGATACCTTGTATTGTGTGGGGAGACCACAGTGGACAACAGTATTCAAGGTGGGGTCGGGCAAAAGTGGAGAAGAGAAGGATAATGGTGTGGATATCTCTCGACTGGAAAGTTCTGAGAATCCAGGAACACATTCTGCGGGCCATGTCAACTTTGGTGTTTATATGAATGGCCCAGCTTATGTTGTTGTCCACAATTACTCCCAAGTCTCTGATGTTGTTGGACGCCGCGAGAGTTTCACCTGAAGGAAGGGAGTATGGGAGTTCCAGGGCATCCTCTTTTCCAAAGTGGATTAACTCAAATTTATCCTCGTTCAGCAGCATATTGTTTTTTTCTGCCCATTGGATAACAGCCAGTAGATCTGACTGAAGGCATGTCCGGTCACACGCCTCATTTATGACCTTCTGTAGCTTGGAGTCATCTGCAAAGATTTTTATGTTGCTGTTTTATTTAATTTAAAAAATATATACACACTAATTATGCAACTATTTAACTATATTTATAGTAACAAATAATACTTAGGCCTATTGTAGACGTGCTTATTTCAAGGCGTGTATATACATATATGTATATATATACGCATGCATACGTTTATACACATGTGATATGTAAGAGTGTTAATGCATTAACCAAGCTTAGCCTTCTTAACATGTGGTTCTTCTGAATATAGTAGCTCTTGGAGAAAGTTTGATTGTTTAGACACACATATATATAGATATAGTTCTATATCTAAAAGATTCCACGGGCATACGGGGTAGTTGTTAAGAGCTCGGGCTACTAACCCCAAGATGCCGAGTTCGATTCCAAGCAGTGACCTGAACAACAATAATAATAGTAATAATAATAATAACAACAGCATCGAATGATACCATAGGAATGAGAACCCAGGTTCGAAATTTCCCCAAGACACTTGATGAAGGATGGAGGGTATATCAGCCGAAACGTTGTGTTAACAAAAAACAAGATGAGGACAAATATCCGTCGAATGTAAATAATGTAAATAATATATATAAATGTCTTTGTAATTTGTTTTTTAAAACTTAACTATTGAAGGACCCTTCTATTTTATCCTTCTCACTTAAATTATCGAAATTGGAAAGTGAATACTTAATCATATTATTGTCTCACTTTGCTATTGAAAAAAAACAAACATGAACGACCAAGTCACATAAAGCTTTATTTATCTATTGTATTTCGGGGCGGTCATTTTTTATTACTTGTTTTGGTAAATAAACACACGCACTATATATTCGTTCTTCACCTGTTTATTTCTGTTTTTATTCTAAGTCCATTGTCCGGAAATCATTCGTCACACATCTGTGACCTCTTCAGTGACACTTTCCGTTCTCGTAAGTGCTCTTGTTCCGCTTAGACTATAAACGTTTATTTATCTATTTTTACCCACAAATAACAGTTTTAAAATGGTAGCGTCATTGTGTTACAGATTATGTAAGAGTGGAAAGAATCGTTCACTCTTTCTAACTCTAGAGATATTTCAAAGTCAACCAAGGTCAAAGAGTTAGAAATAAACCTCAGTGGTAACGAAATGGTATGTACAGATCTGTGGATGGCTTCTTGACAGTAATGTGAATTAAAATTATTTCATTACCAGGTGTTCTTTTACTCGTTTCAGTCATTTGACTGCGGCCATGCTGGATCACCACCTTTTTGTCGAAGAAATCGATCCCTGGACTTATTCCTTGTAAGCCTGGAGCTTATTCTATCGGTCTCTTCTGCCGAACCGCTAATGTTACGGGGGCCATAAACACATCAACATTGGTTGTCACACACACACACACACACACACACATATATATATGAAGGACTTCTTTCAGTTTCCGTCTACCAAATCCACTCACAAGGCTTTGTTTGGACCAAGGCTATAGTAGAAGACACATGCCCAAGGTGCCACGCAGTGGGGCTGAACTCGGAAGTGAACCATGTGGTGGGTAAGCATGCTTCTTATCACACAACCACGCCTGCGCCTAGGAGAACTGAAGGAAAATCCTTTTCTCCCAGAATGCTATTTTTTCTCTATGATACAATGATGTAATAAAATGATTTCATATATATTTTCGATTTAGCTGATTTCTTTTACTGCAACCACAAGTAATTGAGTATTTTCACACAATAAAATCTAGAACTTTGAAGAATAGAATGAGATATATTCTATCCATTTTCTCCGTAGGTGCAGGAGTGGCTGTGTGGTAAGTAGCTTGCTTATCAACCACATGGTTCCGGGTTCAGACCCACTGCGAGGCACCTTGGACAAGTGTCTTCTGCTATAGCCTTGGGCCGACCAAATCTTTGTGAGTGAATTTGGTAGACGGAAGCTAAAAGGAGCCCGTCGTATATACATACATATATACATACATACATACACATAAATATATATATATACACACACACACACACATATATATATATGTATATATATATATATATATATATATATATATATAATATATATATATATATATATATATATATATATATATATATATAGATAGATAGATAGATAGATAGATAGATAGATAGATAATTAATAATAATACATTAAAAGTGTGTTATTGTCACGAAGATTTTTCTGGTAGTTGAAAAGTCATTACCGTCTATTTCTAATTCAGTACGTGGCGAAGCAATTAGCTGAGCCCTGATTATAATTAAGTATATAATTATAGAATATTTTGTATAATTCACGTAAAAAGGTTTTTTAGCGTTCTGACTACTTGGTAAAATTATTATTCTTTAATCAGTTAATCAATTTTACTCTCTCTCTCTATATATATATATATACATATATATACATGTATATATATATATATATATATATATATATATATATATATATATATATATATATATATATATATATATATATATATATATATATATACATGTATATATATATATATATATATATATATAAATATATATATGTATATATATATACATGTATATATATATCTATATATATATATATATATATATATATATATATATATATATATATATATATAAACAAAGATAAATGCGATACAATAAAATTAATTATAATCGCCGGTGTATCAGTACACGCCATATATTATTCATATATCATTACATTCAAGGCGAAGAGTGATCTAGATACACAATAGCTGGATAAATTTAGTGAGATGAAAATTTCACCAAATTCGCCAAATTCAGTAATAAAAATAATATTTATTTACTCAGGCTGGCTCTTCAGTAAGATTCCTCTTAATGATGGGAAGACCATATTAATAGACCCATGTGCGTCTATTGAAATGCTCTTTCTAAACTATTCAAAACACTGCGCAGACTCAGAACAAACCCGACTAAATAGGGGATTGTGGTATATCGTCTAACGGTCAGAAATTTATCGAGAGAATATGTAAACAAAGATAAATGCGATACAATAAAATTAATTATAATCGCCGGTGTATATATATATATATATATTTATATATATATATATATATATAGGAAAAAAGCAACAAGAATGGATCAAAATATCGGTACAATTGTTTCGTACGAAGACATCTTTAATAAGGCTACAAAAATTGCAGTAAATATAGATGGCTCGTACTCATCAGCCGAAAAAACATCCGAGATTTCCAAACATCAAAGGGGGTAATGTTACACTCGTGAAACATCATGGAAATTTCTATAGAAATGGAAATTTAGATAAGAAATTGGTTTCTAAGATTTCAATCAGTATTACACAGTCATATATCAGGTTTTTAAAAAGTATTTTCAAAACATCTTAGTTTTCCAGAAAGTGAAGAAAAAAGTGAAGGTGTGAATATATCCTTATTGAAGAAAGTAAGATTCCTGGCATATGATGAGAAGTATTTTACTCACAGATCATGCGTTTGTCCATATATAGTTTTTTTCGGCTGATGAGTACGAGCCATCTATATTTACTGCAATTTTTGTAGCCTTATTAAAGATGTATTCGTACGAAAGAATTGTACCGATATTTTGATCCATTCTTGTTGCTTTTTTCTTATAATTGCTTTTCTCCTATTTGTAATCACCCCACTTTATCGTATAGTTAGCACCATATAGATTTCTGGTGTATCCTAGTCAAGTACTATATTCATGTGAATTCACTAGAACTCATTTGAAGCTTAATTGCTTAAACCGTATATATATATATATATATATATAAACTTAGATAAACTTAGATATGTTTCGACCAGAGATTGGTCCAGGCCATGTCTAACTTAATAGCACCACCTGATAGGATTATTCGAATCCTGTTTAAGTCAAGTTTTGTTCAAGTACTGAGTTCTTGTTGGGTGAGTTGTATCCAGTTTTGTTCAAGTAGTGAGTTCTTGTTGGGTGAGTTGTATCCAATTATGGGTGGCTTATCTGGTATTCTTTGAAGGAATCTATCCAGACTCTGTTTGAAGTTGATGGGATCCTTTTCCTCTTTGATCTCCCTCGGGACAATGTTAAATAGGGCAGGGCCTGTTGAAAAGAAATTATGTTGCAGTGTACATGTATGTTGTGATCTTGAATTTGGCAGGGGACGTATAGCCCGTGGTCCAAGTCTTGGATGAACCTTGAAGCTAATGTTTAGGTCGTTTGGGCAAAGTTGGCGGTATATTTTCCACATCGTACAAATGATGTACCGCTCACGGCGACGCTGGAGGGAGTAAAGTTTCAAGGCTTTAAGGCGATCCCAATAATCGAGAGCAGCCATGCCTTAAATTTGTTTAGTGAGAGCCCTCTGGGGTGACTCAATTCTGGAGATGTTTTGTCTTGTGTGAGGAGACCACAGTGGGCAGCAGTATTCAAGGTGTGGCCGTACAAAGGAGGAAAAAAGTGGTATGATGACACCTTGTTCTCTGGACCGGAAAGTTCTAAAGATCCAGGAACTCATCCTACGAGCTATATCGACCTTCTTGTTGATGTGTGCACTCCAACTGAGATCGTCATCAACAATTACACCCAGGTCTCTGATATTTTTAGAGGCTGTGAGCGGTTCCCCTGAAGGAAGAGAGTATGGTTGTTTTAGTGAGGAATTTCTTCCAAAATGCATCAGCTCAAATTTTCCCTCATTCAGTTGCATTTTGTTTCTGTCTGCCCATTGACTCACAGCATATTGATCAGACTGGAGTTGAGTTCGGTCTGATTCTTCATTGACGATTTGCTGGAGCTTAGTGTCATCAGCGAATATTTTCACTTTGCAGTGATGTACGACACTGGAAAGGTCGTTTACGTAAATTATGAAGAGTAGCGGACCCAAAACAGTTCCCTGGGGAACACCGCTGGTAACTTTTGCTGGGTTTGAGTGGACTCCATCAACTACAACATGTGTTCTATTCGCCAGGAAACACTGAATCCAGCGTAGAACTTTTCCACGGATTCCAACATTTGCCAATTTTGAGAATAGGATGTTATGGTCTACCCTGTCGAACGCTTTACTGAAGTCAAGATATATGACGTCAGAGTTCGAACCTGTTCCCAAGGCTTTGAGTACATCTTCAATGTAGTGTAAGAGCTGTGTTAGACAGTCCCTGCCACAGCGAAAGCCATGCTGATTTGAATTTAGGAGTTTGTGGGTCTCCAGGAAGTCAGCTATCCTTGATCTTAACACTCTTTCAAACACTTTAATGATGTGGGAGGTGAGTGAGATTGGGTGATAGTTGACTGCGAGGGATCTGTTTCCCTGTTTGAAAACCGGGATGACCGACTGGGATAGAAACTGTTTCGGTATATAACCTGCGTCTAACGAGTTTCTCCAGAGGTTGGTCAGAGGGACTGCAAGTTGATATCTACATTCCTTCAGGAGACTAGCGGGAAATCTATCAGGGCCTACAGCAGAGTATTGTTTGACCTCATTTATTGCTGCTACGATGTCGGTGGCAGTGAAGGTTATGTCTGCGATTTTGTGTTGGGAGTCAACTTCGTTCGTTTCCCTCACATCAATATCAGTGGGAACACTGAAGACAGAACAGTATTGTTTCTGCAGTATTTCTGCCATTTCTTTAGCATCGTGTTGGGGAATGCCGTTATCATCAATCAATGGCACAATGGGTGAGACAGTGGTTCTATGCTTATTTGCATAAGAATAAAACACTTTTGGGTTTTGTTTGATGCTTTTGATTACCCATTGTTCCTCCACAGCTCTTTGATTTTCAATGGAGGTTTTCATGTTAGTCTGCAGATGAAATTTTTCCAGCTCTAGTCTTTTCATTGTTGTTGAATGTGGATGTTGTGTGTGGGAATATTTTAATTGGTTGATTTTTTTGTTGAGTCTTTTGAGTCTATATATAAACTATCACTCCGTCGGTTGCGACGATCAGAGTTCCAGCTAATCCAAACGATGACCTTATCGTGAAATTACCGTTGCTGAGCACTCCATAAACATGCATACACTTATCGTAGTTTCTTTGAATGAATATCTTAGAAAGAAACTCTCTAAGAAATCCCATCATATTCATACATACATACATGAATAAATATTTGTCTGTGCTAACCACATCCCCAAAGATGGAGCCTTGTATCTTTGCTGAAAACCGGCTCCCTCCTCAGTGGAAGATTTATAATCATTAGAAAATTGAAGATACACACATACACACACACATACACACACACACACATACACACACACACATACACACACACACACATACACACACACACACACACACACACATACATAGACACGCACAAAGACACATACATAGACAGGTTTTTGCGTATTAACACAACCAATCATTTCATGTGGAAAGTTTCTCCAGAATTTTTTCAGACAATCCTTTGAAAGTTGATAATCGCCTTAGTTGTTATCTCCTTTGCACTGACCCTGGAATGTTGCAATAATTTGCGTTCGCTACAGATTAATAAATTCTTTAAATATCTTAAGCGTCCAAAATCTATGAAATCACCAAACTGATTATAAGCTCAAGATCAGGTATCAAAACACACACACACATGGTAATTAAGGAATTAGTAATTAATAGTGAACGCTTATAATTGCAAAACTCCATGGCCAATGCAGAGGAGGTAAAAATTGCTATGGGTTAGCTCACTTGATCTGTATATTTATTTCGAAATCCTGCGTAACCTTGCGTAGTTTCGTGTCTTCTCAAACGAAACGGACGTTATTACCAGTTTCATTATTTATCCATAAATAAATGATATTTATTCACCAATGCGGTGTTGAGTATTCATTCTCAGATTTCGATACTAACGTCTATATATATGTAAGTGTGTGTGTGTGTGTGTGTGTGGAGGTGAAATGGCCCAGTGGTTAAGGCAGCGGTCGTGAGATCGCGGTTTCGATTGCCAGACCGGGCATTGTCAGTGTTTATTGAGCGGAAACCCGTAAAGCTCCACGAGGCTCCAGCAGGGAGTGGTGGCGGATCCTGCTGTACTCTTTCACCATAACTTTCTCTCACTCTTTCTTCTGTGTTTCTGTTGTACTTGTATTTCAAAGGGTCAGCGTTGTGACACACTGTGTCACGCTGAATCTGTCCGAGAACTTCGTTCAGGACACACAGCCACTTACACGTTACATTTCCGAGCAGGCTGTTCCGTTGATCGGATAAACTGGAACTCTCGTCGTAGTAACCGATGGAGTGCCACGACATGTGTGTGTGTGTGTTTGTTAGTTTGTTTGCACCTCCGTGACCTAGCGGTTCGGCTAAAAGACTAATAGCAAAAGCATCAAACTTAAAACATAAGTCCTTAAGTCGATGTTTTTGAAGAAAATCCCTTGAAGGCGCTGACCCACCATAGTCGCAGCCCAATGACTGAAAGCAGTGTTATAGAACTTACCAGCTGTAATCAAAAAGTATCCAACCTTTTTTTTATTTTGCGCAAAATAACAAAGCGTGAGCAAAATCTGCATGGGTATACGCAAAGATTTCCCCCTGCAGTGATGTGTTGGGTACAGCCTTGAAGTGTGCTGTGAGATTTTTTAAAGTCAAATTTTAAAAAAATATTACTTGCTTTTTGGCCAAAGTTCGGATAATTTTTGTCTACACCTAGTATTTGTAAATTTATTGGAATTTATAAACATTATGCACTAAAATGTTTCAGAATTCAAAAATTAAAGAAATGGATGAAAATCAGATTTGCAGTTTTAAAGAACTTTATTTTTCACAAACAAGCATTTCTAAAAGTTATTGTATTTCAAGTCGTACTGGTTACAGAAAACAGCCTTGCGATCATTGCTGATCTTGAAACGCAATTCTGAAATATACAAAATATGAATATATATATATATATATATAGATATAAAAAAGATATAAAATTGCTTTTAAAAATCTAGAAGTTAATCTTATCTTCCAAAAATAAATCCTTGTAGGTAAAAGATTTAAATTAGAAAATTGCGATCAAGTGTCTATAGAATTGGCATAATTTACTATTTTTCTTTAGCCCTGGGACACATCGGAACGCTTAATCAATTACCATGGCATATTACTGACGAAGATCACAACATTCGTCCATCAAAGTATATAAGGCCAGCAATTTCCAATGACGATAGAAGCCGATACCAATAACACCATTTTATATTCATTTCTTTACTGCCCACAAGGGGCTATACACAGAGGTGACAGTCAAGGACAAACAAACGGATTAAGTTTATTATATCGAGCCCAGCGCGTAACTGGTACTTATTTAATCGACCCCGAAAGGATGAAAGGCAAAATCGACCTCGGCGGAATTTGAACGCAGAACGTAGCGGCAGACGAAATACCTATGGCTTTACTACCCACAAGGGGCTAAACACGGAAGGGACAAACAAGGACAGACAAACGGATTAAGTCGATTATATCGACCCCAGTGCGTAACTGGTACTTATTTAATCGACCCCGAAAGGATGAAAGGCAAAGTCGACCTCGGCGGAATTTGAACTCCGAACGTAATGGCAGACGAAATACGGCTACACATTTCACCCGGCGTGCTAACGATTCTGCCAGCTCGCCGCCTTGCATAATCTTTTCTACTATAGGAACAAGGCCTGCAATTTTGTGGAGGGGACTAGTAGATTGCGTGAACCCCAGTATTTCACTGGTACTTATTTTATCGACCTCGAAAGGATGAAAGGGTGAAGTTATACTCGGCGGAATTCGGACTCGAGTATAAACAGCCGGAACAAACACAGCTAAGCATTTTATCCGACGCTCTAAAGGATTGATAACTCACCGTTTTAAACGGTTTCAAATTTTGATACAAGGCGAATCTTAGAGGAGTTAATGTTTGTCCAATTCCCGTCTCATCTATCCAAAACATTCTGACAGTTTTACTATTACTATGGCCGCTAGGACACTAGATCTTTCTGTAATGCGATAATTTAGAAATAAACGTGTCAAACGAAATATGATAAAATGAAATATAAAGAGGTTACTTACATTGGTTTTGACAATATGGCGGAGGAATTTCGCTACATCTTTGAGTTTGGGGGTTAAAGAAAAGATTGAATTGACACGACATGAAAGGGTATGAGGTACTCTTGAAACAGGGAATATACCTGTGGCAGTCACTAGGGTCACGGTTCATCCCGTCTGGGTATTGGTTACAGAGAGGATCATCTGAAGAGAAAATGTTTTAATAAAGTTTTAATGCAAGCGCGATAATTAATTTTGGTCATATCTTGATTTTTAGAAAATGTAGTCACAAGGACCATATATTATGAAATAGTATCAAATGATACAATATATACATCAGTTCACATATATACAAATGCAGATATATATTACTTCCGGTTTTCCTAGAGGAAAGACGCGTTTGCTTTTGCTCTGTGAAGAAAACAAAAAGATTTGCATAAATCGACGAAATAATCTACTAAAACTAACAAAACGTAGAACTTGTTAACTCATAACGATCTACTAAAATACATTAATTACAATTATATTAATTAAGAACGTAATATATTTCGCTTGAAGCCAAATATAATACATTAAAGTTAGTTACGCATGCTAGATTCTTCGCCGAAAAAGCACGTGGTGGCAAGTCTTCAACTTATCTCCAACCAAATGTAAGAAGGAAAAAGAATTGTTCTCTTTTCTGTTTTGAAAGAAAACTTCTTCGTACAAGCACGAAGGTTTGGACTGTACCTTTTACGATAAGTAACGTTTTCATATTTTTGTTTATTATTTTTTATTTTCCTTTAATGTAAGCTAACATCTCAGTTACGATTTACGACGCCATCTTTGTTTACATTCTGAGAATAACTTTCTTTCAATTTCTGTTTCTCTTTCAATATTTCTTTCATTTTATCTCTAAAGAAATAATATTTAAAAATTCTTTTCATATGTTTATTTTCATGTAAGCTACGAATGAGCTAGAAATATAATCGTAATTTTATCGTAATTTCATTTTATCGCAATTTCATTCTATCTCTATAAAACTAATATTTAAAAATACTTTTCATTTTTTTATTTTCCTGTAATTTAAGCTTACGACTGAGAAATATGAGAGCATAGACAATTGCTAGTGGTGATCCGCCGAACAACATCATCTCTGCCGCGCTAAAGAACAATGGATTTCATAGAACCATTGACCAAAATAGAGCGAAAAAAAGGTCTTACATGCTTGTAAGACCACACATCAAAACATTTGATGACATAATTGAAAAGTATTGTGGCAAGGCTGATGAGGATGAAAAGGACGAAAAAGAGAAGGAAGCCGGAAGTCTCTGTGATCCAGGAGCTCCTCAGGAAAATGGATCACCTACCTCGGCGACCGACCATGTAGTGAAGGATTGTCCAGCAGCTAACCTGGTTACACCAAGCACAGAGAAGGAACCCTGCCCACGACTATGCAAGACCACCACAGTCAACAGACAATGGATGACTTCCCCTAAAACCTGCACAGCCGTCACCCCAATACTTTCAATAATTTTTGGGGGCCTATTGCATCAAAGTAGAAACAAAATTTCTTTCCTGAGAGATCTTACTGCTTCCAATCAAGCCCTATGCATAGCACTCATGGAAACTCACCTCAGCCCTGATATAGAAGACGCAGATGTACACATACCAAACTATGCTATACTGCGAACAGACAGAAGGGAAAGGAGCCATGGTGGAGTTGCTGTATGCATTCGAGATGACCTGACACCCCAGGTTTTAATGACGTACTTAAATTCGGTATGTGACGCTCCAATTGTATACATAAGACAACATAATATAGTCATATGCAATACATATTGCCCACCGGATGCCCCAAATCACATAGTCAAGTTTGAAGATTGCCTCACAAGAATTAAAGAAATCCTCATGAATCTGGAACACCACGTGACCATATTTCTTATGGGTGATTTCAACTAACCCAACGTCAAATGACCTGAAGGTCTCATACTCTTAGGAATGAATCATTGCAAGCAAGTACAGGTGGAGTCCCTGCACAACGTCACCAACGCCTTATTCATGGAGCAAGTTGTACTCAAACC
>NC_043002.1:12719897-12742397 GCF_006345805.1 Octopus sinensis
ATCTAATATTTTATCGTTCTTCTTTAAGCGAACAGGCCTCCGCCCAACGACCGTATTAGGCAACTATTTTATGTGCGTTGTCATTGTTGTAGTTGTTGACGTTGTTGTTGTTTTCCTTCTCCCCCTCCTCCTCCGCTTCCTCCGACCTTCAGATTAGTCATCAGTTATGTCAATGGTGATGAAACAGATGGCCTTAGCGTTTTATTGATAGTTATTATTCTCTTGCAATTAACACTAGATACATACATATATGCATATATGTATATATATATATATATAAAATATATATATATATATATATATATATATATATATATATATATATATATATACAATGTGCATCGAGGTCAATCGATGCACATTGCAGTAGAAAGTCGAAAAAGCGTGACACACGTGATCACGTGACTGACCAGACGACCAGATGTTGTTACACATCGGTGGTCTCAATGCGTTCGCATTGCTTTAGCCTTCGAATGACGCCACCCCGCTGGCTAAGCGAGCCGGCCAATAGAAGAAAGAGTGGTAAAAGAGTACAGCAAGGATCACCACCCCATGCCGGAGCCTCGTGGAGCTTGTTAGGTGTTTTCGCTCAATAAACACACACAACCATTGCGCCTCCACATATATATATATATATATATATTTATTTACATATATATATATATATATATATATATATATATATATATTTATATATATATATATATATATATATATATATATTATATATATATATATATATATATATATATATATATATATTTATTTATTTATATATATATATATATATATATATATTTATGAATAAATATATATATATATATATATATATATATATATATATATAAATAAATATATATATATATATATATTTATATATATATATATATATATATATATATATATATATAAATATATATATATATATATATATATATAAATATATTGTCTATGTATATGTATGTTGTTTTACTTAATTTAAAATATATATACACACTAATTATGAAACTATTTAACTATAGTTATAGTAACAAATAATACTTAGGCCGATAGTACCGTAGACGTACTTATCTCAAGGCGTGTATATATATATATGCTTATATATACGCATACATACATTTATACACATATGTGATATGTAGGAGTGTTAATGCAGTAACCAAGCTTAGCCTTCTTAACATGTGGTTCTTGTGAATATAGTGGCTCTTGGAGAATGTTAAGATGAGGACAAATATCCGTCGAATGTAAATAATGTAAATAATATATATAAATGTCTTTGTAATTTGTTTTTTAAAACTTAACTATTGAAGGACCCTTCTATTTTATCCTTCTCACTTAAATTATCGAAATTGGAAAGTGAATACTTAATCATATTATTGTCTCACTTTGCTATTGAAAAAAAAACAAACATGAACGACCAATTCACATAAAGCTTTATTTATCTATTGTATTTCGGGACGGTCGTTTTTTATTACATGTTTTGGTAAATAAACACACGCACTATATATTCGTTCTTCACCTGTTTATTTCTGTTTTTATTCTAAGTCCATTGTCCGGAAATCATTCGTCACACGTCTGTAACCTCTTCAGTGACACTTTCCGTTCTCGTAAGTGCTCTTGTTCCGCTTAGACTATAAACGTTTATTTATCTATTTTTACCCACAAATAACAGTTTTAAAATGGTAGCGTCATTGTGTTACAGATTATGTAAGAGAGGAAAGAATCGTTCAGTCTTTCTAACTCTAGAGATATTTCAAAGTCAACCAAGGTCAAAGAGTTAGAAATAAACCTCAGTGGTAACGAAATGGTATGTACAGGTCTGTGGATGGCTTCTTGACAGTAATGTGAATTAAAATTATTTCATTACCAGGTGTTCTTTTACTCGTTTCAGTCATTTGACTGCGGCCATGCTGGATCACCGCCTTTTTGTCGAAGAAATCGACCCCTGGACTTATTCCTTGTACGCCTGGAGCTTATTCTATCGGTCTCTTCTGCCGATCCGCTAATGTTACGGGGGCCATAAACACATCAACATCGGTTGTCACACACACACAAACACACACACACACACACACACATATATATATGAAGGGCTTCTTTCAGTTTCCGTCTACCAAATCCACTCACAAGGTTTTGTTTGGACCAAGGCTATAGTAGAAGACATTTGCCAAAGTTGCCACGCAGTGGGACTGAATCCGGAACTGAACCATGTCGTTGGTAAGCAAGCTTCTTATCACACAACCACGCCTGCGCCTAGGAGAACTGAAGGAAAATCCTTTTCTCCCAGAATGCTATTTTTTCTCTTTGATACAATGAAGTAATAAAAGGATTTCATATATATTTTCGATTTAGCTGATTTCTTTTACTGCAGCCACAAGTAATTGAGTATTTTCACACAACAAATCTAGAACTTTGAAGAATAGAATGAGATATCTTCTATCTATTTTCTCCGTAGGTGCAGGGGTGGCTGTGTGGTAAGTAGCTTGCTTATCAATCACATGGTTCCGGGTTCAGTCCCACTGCGTGGCACCTCTTCTGCTATAGCCTCGGGCCGACCAAATCTTTCTGAGTGAATTTGGTAGACGGAAACTAAAAGGAGCCGGTCATATATACATACATATATACATACATATATACATACATACATACACATATATATATATATATATATATATATATACATACACACACACCCATATATATATATATATATATATATATATATATATACATATATATATATATATATATATATATATATATATATATATATGTATATATATATATAGATAGATAGATAGATAGATAGATAGATAGAGATAGATAGATAGATAGATAGAGATAGATAGATAGCTAGATAGATAGATAGACGGATAGATAGATAGATAATTAATAATAATACATATTACAATTGTGTTATTGTCTCGAAGATTTTCATGGTAGTTGGAAAGTCATTGGCGTCTATTTCTAATTCAGTGCGTGGCGAAGTAATTAGCTGAGCCTTGATTATAATTAAGTATATAATTATAGAATATTTTGTATAATTCACGTAAAAAAGTTTTTTACCGTTCTGACTACTTGGTAAAATTATTAATTATTATTTAATTAGTTAATCAATTTTAATCTCTCTCTATATATATATGTATATATACACGTATATATATATATATATATATATATATATATATATATATATATATATATATATATATATATATATATATATATATATATATATGCATATATATATATATAGATATATATATATATATTTATATATATATACATATATATATAGGAAAAAAGCAACAAGAATGGATCAAAATATCGGTACAATTGTTTCGTACGAAGACATCTTTAAAAGGCTACAAAAATTGCAGTAAATATAGATGGCTCGTACTCATCAGCCGAAAAATCATCCGAGATTTCCAAACATCAAAGGGGGTAATGTTACACTCGTGAAACATCATGGAAAGTTCTATAAAAATGGAAAACATCTTAGTTTTCCAGAAAGTGAAGAAAAATGTGAGGGTGTGAATATATCCTTATTGAAGAAAGTTGGATTCCTGGAGATATGATGAAAAGTATTGTACTCACAGAATATGCGTTTGTCCATATATAGTATTTTTCGGCTGATGAGTACGAGCCATCTATATTTACTGCAATTTTGTATCTTTATTAAAGATGTATTCGTACGAAAGAATTGTACCGATATTTCGATCCATTCTTGTTGCTTTTCTCCTATTTGTAATCACCCCACTTTATCGTATGGTTAACACCATATAGATTTCTGGTGTATCCTAGTCAAGTACTATATTCATGTGAATTCAATAGAACTCAATTTAATCTTAATTGCTCAAACCGCATATATATATATATATATATATATATATATATATATATATATATATATTATAAACTATCACTCCGTCGGTTGCGACGATCAGAGTTCCAGCTAATCCAAACGATGGCCTTATCGTGAAATTACCGTTGCTGAGCACTCCATAAACATGCATACACTTATTGTAGTTTCTTTGAATGAATATCTTAAAAGGAAACTCTCTAAGAAATCCCATTATAGTCATACATACATAAATATATATTTGTCTGTGCTAACTACATCCCCAAAGATGGAGCCTTGTATCTTTGCTGAAAACCGGCTGCCTCCTTTGTGGAAGATTTATAATCATTAGAAAATTGAAGATACACACATACACACACACGCACAAAAACACATACATAGACAGGTTTTTTCGTATTAACACAACCAATGATTTCATGTGGAAAGTATCTCCAGAATTTTTTCAGACAATCCTTTGAAAGTTGATAATCGCCTTAGTTGTAATCTCCCTTGCACTGGCCCTGGAATGTTGCAATAATTTGCGTTCGCTACAGATTAATAAATTCTTTAATTATCTTAAGCGTCCACAATCTATGAAATCACCAAACTGATTATAAGCTCAAGCATAGGTATCAAAACACACACACTTGGTAATTAAGGAATTAGTAATTAAAGGTGAACGCATATAATTGCAAAATTCCATGGTCAATGCAGAGGAGGTAAAAATTGCTATGGGTTAGCTCCCCTGATCTGTATATTTATTTCGAAATCCTGCGTAACCTTGCGTAGTTTCGTGTCTTCTCAAACGAAACGGACGTTATTACCAGTTTCATTATTTATCCATAAATAAATGATATTTATTCACCAATGCGGTGTTGAGTATTCATTCTCAGATTTCGATACTAACGTCTATATATATGTAAGTGTGTGTGTGTGTGTGTGTGAAGGTGCAATGGCCCAGTGGTTATGGCAGCGGTCGTGAGATCGGGGTTTCGATTCCCAGACCGGGCATTTTCAGTGTTTATTGAGCGGAAACCCCTAAAGCTCCACGAGGCTCCAGCAGGGAGTGGTGGCGAATCCTGCTGTACGCTTTTACCATTACTTTCTCTCACTCTTTCTTCTGTGTTTCTGTTGTACTTGTATTTCAATGGGTCAGCCTTGTGACACACTGTGTCACGCTGCATTTGCCCGAGAACTTCGTTCAGGACACACAGCCACTTACACGTTACTTTTCCGAGCAGGCTATTCCGTTGATCGGCTCAACTGGAACCCTTGTCGTAGTAACCGATGGAGTGCCACGACGTGTGTGTGTGTGTGTGTGTTTGTTAGTTTGTTTGCACCTCCGTGACCTAGCGGTTCGGCTAAAAGACTAATAGGAAAAGCATCAAACTTAAAACATAAGTACTTAAGTCGAAGTTTTTGACGAAAATCCCTTGAAGGCGCTGACCCACCATAGTCGCAGCCCAATGACTGAAAGCAGTGTTAAAGAACTTACCAGCTGTAATCAAAAAGTATCCAACCTTTTTTTTATTTTGCGCAAAATAACAAAGCGTGAGCAAAATCTGCATGGGTATGCACAAAGATTTCCCCCTGCAGTGATGTGTTGGGTACAGCCTTGAAGTGTGCTGTGAGATTTTTTAAAGTCAAATTTTAAAAAAATATTACTTGCTTTTTGGCCAAAGTTCGGATAATGTTTGTCTACACCTAGTATTTGTAAATTTATTGGAATTTATAAACATTATGCACTAAAATGTTTCAGAATTCAAAAATTAAAGAAATGGATGAAAATCAGATTTGCAGTTTTAAAGAACTTTATTTTTCACAAAAAAACATTTCTAAAAGTTATTGTATTTCAAGTCTTACTGGTTACAGAAAACAGCCTTGCGATAATTGCTGATCTTGAAACGCAATTCTGAAATATACAAAATATGAATATATATATAGATATAAAAAAGATATAAAATTGCTTTTAAAAATCTAGAAGTTAATCTTATCTTCCTAAAATAAATCCTTGTAGGTAAAAGACTTAAATTAGAAAATTGCGATCAAGTGTCTATAGTATTTGCATAATTTACTATTTTTCTTTAGCCCTGGGCACATCGGAACGCTTAATCAATTACCATGGCATATTACTGACGAAGATCACAACATTACATATGAACGTGACTTTGGTCGATCACAGTATATAAGGCCAGCAATTTCCAATGACGATAGAAGCCGATACCAATAACACCACTTTATGTTCATTTTTTTACTGCCCACAAGGGGCTATACACAGAGGTGACAGACAAGGACAAACAAACGGTTTAAGTTTATTATATCGACCCCAGCGCGTAACTGGTACTTATTTAATCGACCCCGAAAGGATGAAAGGCAAAGTCGACCTCGGCGGAACTTGAACTCAGAACGTAGCGGCAGACGAAATACCTATTTCTTTACTACCCACAAGGGGCTAAACACGGAAAGGAGAAACAAGGGACAAACTTGAACTCCGAACGTAACGGCAGACGAAATACGGCTATGCATTTCACCCGGCGTGCTAACGATTCTGCCAGCTCACCGCCTTGCATAATCATTTCTACTACAGGAACAAGGCCTGCAATTTTGTGGAGGGTATTAGTCGATTGCATGAACCCCAGTATTTCACTGGTACTTATTTTATCGACCTCGAATGGATGAAAGGGTGAAGTTATACTCGGCGGAATTCGAACTCGAGTATAAACAGCCGGAACAAACAAAGCTAAGCATTTTACCCGACGCTCTAAAGGGATTGATAACTCACAGTTTTAAACGGTTTCAAATTTTGAGACAAGGCGAATCATAGAGGAATTAATATTTGTCCAATTTCCGTCCCATCTATCGAAAACATTCTGATAGTTTTACTATTACTATGGCCGCTAGGACTCTAGATCTTTCTGTAATGCGATAATTTAGAAATAAACGTGTCAAACGAAATATGATAAAATGAAATATAAAGAAGTTACTTACATTGGTTTTGACAATATGGCGGACGAATTTCGCTACATCTTTGAGTTTTGGGGTCAAAGTAAAGATTGAATTGACACGGCATGGAAGGGTATGAGGTACGCTTGAAACAGGGAATATACCTGTGGCAGTCATTAGGGTCACGGTTCATCCCGTCTGGGTATTGTTTACAGAGAGGATCATCTGAAGAGAAAATGTTTTAATAAAATTTTTAATGCAAGCGCGATAATTAATTTTGGTCATATCTTGATTTTTAGAAAATGTAGTCACAAAGACCATATATTATGAAATAGTATCAAATGATACAATATATACATCAGTTCACATATATACAAATGCAGATATATATTACTTCAGGTTTTCGTAGTGGAAAGACGCGTTTGCTTTCGCTCTGTGAAAAAAACAAAAAGATTTGCATAAATCGACGAAATAATCTACTAAAACTAACAAAACGTAGAACTTGTTAACTCATAACGATCTACTAAAATACATTAATTAAAAATATATTAATTAAGAACGTAATATATTTCGCTTGAAGCCAAATATAATACATTAAAGTTAGTTACGCATGCTAGATTCTTCGCCGAAAAAGCACGTGGTGGCAAGTCTTTAACTTATCTCCAACCAAATGTAAGAAGGAAAAAGAATTGTTCTCTTTTCTGTTTTGAAAGAAAACTTCTTCGTACAAACACGAAGGTTTGGACTGTATTTTTTACGATAAGTAACGTTTTCATATTTTTGTTTATTATTTTTTATTTTCCTTTAATGTAAGCTAACATCTCAGTTACGATTTACGACGCCATCTTTGTTTACATTCTGAGAATAACTTTCTTTCAATTTCTGTTTCGCTTTCAATATTTCTTTCATTTTATCTCTATAAAACTAATATTTAAAAATTCTTTTCATATGTTTATTTTAACGTAAGCGACGACTGAGCTAGAAATATAATCGTAATTTTATCGTAATTTCATTTTATCGTAATTTCATTTTATCGTAATTTCATTCTCTCTCTATAAAACTAATATTTAAAAATCCTTTTCATTTGTTTATATTCCTGTAATTTAAGCTTACGACTGAGAAATATAAGAGCATGGACAATTGCTAGTGGTGATCCGCCGAACAACATCATCACTGCCGCGCTAAAGAACAATGGATTTCATAGAACCATTGACCAAATAGAGCGAAAGAAAGGTGAATTTATCCGGTCTTACATGCTTATAAGACCACACATCAAAACATTGGATAACATAATTGAAAATTATTGTGGCAAGGCTGATGAGGATGAAGAGGACGAAAAAAGAGAAGGAAGCCGGAAGTCTCTGTGATCCAGGAGCTCCTCAGGAAAATGGATCACCTACCTCGGTGACCGACCAGGTAGTGAAGGATAGGGCAGCCAAGGGAGCAGAAACCGGAAGCCCCCCTGTACCAGTGGTCCAACAAAGAAATGAGAAATTAGAAAAACAGAAGAAAAAAGGAAGGACCGAAAACAAAAATAAGGAGGGAAAGGGAAGAAAAGGAAAAACGACCAAAGCTGAAACCCCGACCCACCACACAAACAGCAGAGAGCCCCATGTGGGATCCAATGCCACCCAGTACACTTCAGGAAAGAAGAAACCTGGAAGGCACCGAAGAACCTGTAGATTCTACCTGCGGGGCAAATGTTGGCATGGTGAGGACGGCAAAATCTGCCGGTTCGCCCACCCGACAGCCCGCCAGAACTTCAGGGCACTCAAATAAAAATGCTTTACTGAGGGAAGGCAAGAAATGTCTCCCAGGAAAACTTTCAAAAAAGAAGTGCGCTCCTCAGATGTTCTGCGCAACGCAGCAGCTGAGCAAGAGTCTTTTTTATGCATGGCACAAAGAATTGTCCAGCAGCTAACCTGGCTACACCAAGCACAGAGAAGTAACCCTGCCTACCACTATGCAAGACCACCACAGTCAACAGACAATGGATGGCCTCCAAAAACGCCTGCACAGCAATCACCCCAATACTTTCAATAATTATTGGGGGCCTATTGCATCAAAGTAGAAACAAAATTTCTTTCCTGAGAGATCTTACTGCTTGCAATCAAGCCCTATGCATAGCACTCGTGGAAACTCACCTCAGCCCTGATATAGAAGACGCAGAAGTACACATACCAAGCTATGTCATACTGCGAACAGACAAAAGGGAAAGGAGCCATGGTGGAGTTGCTGTATGCATTCGAGATGACCTGACACCCAAGGTCTTAATGACAAACTCAAATTCGGTATGTGACACTCTAATTGTATACCTAAGACAACATAATATAGTCATATGCAATACATATTGCCCCCCGGATGCCCCAAATCACATAGGCAAGTTTGAAGATTGCCTCACAAGAATTAAAGAAATCCTCATGAATCTGGAACACCACGTGACCATATTTCTTATGGGTGATTTCAACTTCCCCAACGTCAAATGGCCTGAAGGTCTCATACTCTCAGGAATGAATCATTGCAAGCAAGTACAGGTGGAGTCCGTGCTCAACGTCATCAACGCCTTATACATGGAGCAAGTTGTACTCAAACCAACTAGAAATAAACAGAATAGTACCGGTCTCAGCAAACTGATTTGGGATTTAAAAAAGACCACAATGAACAATTTCACTTAGAATGGTTGATCCTCTCAATTTCGATACCATATGACAAAGGCAAGAAATCCTGACTTCTCTGCAATTCTGAGCTTTTTTCATTATTTTTTCTAAAAATACTCTAGTAAACACGGTTATAGAACGAGCATACAGATGTAAGCATTCGCAGAAACATACATTTAGTGCATATAAGTAGTCTCTATCATTATATATAATTTAAACTTTAATTTCCTTTATATTTAACATTCACTATTAATATCCCTACTCTTTCTGTTAGCTACTTATGACGTTATATCATATAACGTTTTTTTAAACAATATTAATAGCGTTCTGTCTATCGCTATACAAATCCATCATTTTTTGCTAAAATGTCGTATTGACGAGTTTCGTTTTTTTTTTCACTTTCCCTAAGAGAAGATTGCATTGTTTATACCATTTATTCTTTTGAATAAGTATCAGTGGAATTTTCGAAACATGTGTCGAAAGTAAAAATACTTGTTTAAACCTGCGTTAACTCCATTTTTTATTCATATATATACATACATATATATATATATATATATATATATATATACAGAGAGAGAGAGAGAGAGAGATCGTTAGCCACTACACACATTTATTTCTCGAAACGTAAAACACTTTTTCTATTCCTGAGTGTTATACTAATACTTCTGTTTGTTTGTACACGACCTGGCTTCGCCTTTTGTTTTTTTCGTAAACTCTCCCTATATATATATATATGTATATATAATATTAATTAGAGACAAAACCACTATTATGCAAATCAAACAAAGAAAGACTTAATCCAATACATAAAAATTTTTATATAAATTAAATAAAATTAATTTAATTTAATTTTATTTAATTTATATAAAATATGTTATGTATTGGATTAAGTCTTTCTTTGTTTGATTTGCATAATAGTGGTTTTGTCTCTAATTAATATTATATAATATTTTACTATAAAATTGGATTCAATCCTAAATCTGATTTTTCCCTGTAAATTTGGATTTATTCCCTAATATTTATTATATATATATATATATATATATATATATATATATATATATATAACGGGAAGCTTTATGAAAATAAACAAAAGACGAAGGCAGGTGGAATACAAACAAACAATTATATTAGTATGGCGCTCAGGAATATAGATAAAACAAGTCTTTTACGTTTCGAGCCTACGCTCTTCAACAGAAAGATACACAGAAAAGAAACACGAAGAGAAACAAGGAGAGAGGAAAAAATGCGTGCAGAAGCTAGCGAATCAACATGGCGATATATATATATATATATATATATATCCAACAACCCCTTCATAAAATTAAGTAAATCAAAACCAAATACCAACAGAACGGAACAACCACCAAGAAATCCTACCACACTCTACACCAGAAAAGTACACCTAAAACACACCCCACACTACCTACACCAACCCCAAAACACCTACAGAGGCCCACCACACCAGTTCGAAAATAGACATACCAACAGAGCAGAACAACCACCAAGAAATCCAAACACACTCTACACCAGAAAAATGCATTTAAAACGCACCCCACACTACCTACACCAACCCCAAAACACTTATAGGGTCCCACCACACCATTCCACGAACCTAAGTGCCACAACATACAATACTATAAAATACAACCCACATAACCAAACCAAAACGCTACTACCAAACATCCACCCCAGGAACCAACCATACAACCATAACAAACAACAAATGCACTACGGAGGAAACAACTACCAACACAATATACCTGATGAACTAAGACGGAACACTAGGTTCAACAACAGACTCCAGAACAGAGCACCACAAACTCACTCTGACAATTATAACAACATGAGACAGATAAATAATAGCTTTGAACATAACTACACCAACCATTTTTTAGACCTTACACACAGGAACAGGGACACACGATGGCAAAGGACAAACAAAAGAAACCTCAGGTAATTAAGATAATCAATCTCTCAAACAAAGAACTTACACCTAACGAAATAAGCATACTCTCCAAAGGACTTAAATTTACACCCACCCCACAACGTTCTAATTACTATGAAATGAAAGATGATATTTCGGAATTTTGCAGAAAACTAAGACTCACCGAGGCATTTCAAGACAAACAAATAGAGGAGGACTCAATAGCTAGAAACAAGAGCAATTACACCCCCACCAAGGGAAAGAATAAAGCCTTAGACCGCTATTGTGACTACATAACTAATTTCCCGTTTCAATTCATCAAGAAACAAAAACACAGCCCTAACTTCAACAAAAGAGAATGGAACGACCTCATCAAACTAAGAGAAGACAAAACAATAACAATTAAGGAGGCAGATAAGGGCAACGCGATAGTAATAATGAATACAAACGATTATAAAAATTTAGTGCTATCCCTATTAAGAGATGAAACGTATTATGAAAGGGCCCAACAGTATAACCAGCAAAAAATAATGCATAACCTTAGGACATTAATCAACACATACCAAGAAGGACTCACGAACAAGGAGTATGAATACATCACTAACTTCAAATGCAAATCGAGTTTGTTCTATGGTATCCCTAAGGTACACAAAAGCCAAACCATTAGAGAAACGTGCAAAACATCCACCGACACACTCATCAAAATCCCTTCACCAAATGATCTTAAACTAAGACCGATAATAGCAGGGCCAGCATGTGAAACTCACCGCCTCAGCAATTTCGTAGACACACTTCTTAAACCTTTCCTAAAACACATCAAAAGCTACGTAAGAGACGATATAGATATGCTCAACCACCTCCCTAAAACAGTCAATGAGAAAACCCTTCTAGTATCATTCGACGTAGTTAATCTTTATTCTAACATCCCTCACAACCTAGGAATAGAAGCGATCACCTTCTGGCTGAATAACTACCCCTTTGAACTCCCAACTCGCATAAACAAAGACCTTATAATAGAAGGACTTAGATTCATTTTAGAGAACAATTATTTTATTTTTGACAATGATTTCTACAGGCAAAGATCGGGAACAGCGATGGGCACGCGTACTGCACCATCTTTTGCCAACCTAGTGATGGGATACCTCGAGAAAATACTATACCGGATAACACTCGAGAAATATGGAAACACCTTCGCCACCTATATCCATAACAACTGGAAAAGATACCTCGATGACTGTTTCATCATCTGGGACAAAGGTATAGAGAAACTTGAGGAATTTAAAATACTATTAAATGGAATAAATGACAATATGCAATTCACGATGGACCACAACGAAAAAGAATTACCATTTTTAGACATCCTCATTAAGAAAACCGGCAACAAAATAGAGACAGATATCTACTATAAACCGACAGACTCTAAACAGTACCTACCCTTTGATTCATGCCACCCACGACACACTAGAATGAATGTCCCTTTTTGTTTAGCTAGAAGGATTTGCACCATAATATCAGACACAAACACCCGACACACACGTCTCCAGGAACTTAGAACCACACTCACAAATAGAAACTATCCACAGCCCCTAATAGACAGTGCAATCCAACGGGTACTTAAATTAAGTATAGAAGACCTGAGACAAACAAAACCAAAAAAGAAAGAACAATTAAAAACCCTTCCCTACATCTCTACACACAACCCACTCAACAATGAGGCCTTCAACACCATACTACAAAGCACAGCCCTACTAAAGGGAGACCCAAAGATGAACCGGATCCTCGAAACACACACCATCATTAAAAGTAAACGGCAACCAAAATCCTTGAAAAGGATTTTAACCCAAGCTACACTGCACTCAACATCAACCACAAAACCAGCAGTTAGAAAATGTGGAAGGCCCAACTGCGGAATCTGTGTCATCTTGAAAGAAGGATCAGAATTTATACTGGAAAAAGGCCACCAGTTCACCATTAGAACAAACTTCACCTGCGCATCAGAAAACTTAATTTACGTCATAACATGCGCAGGCTGCAATAGGCAGTATATAGGCCATACAAAAAATAGCTTACGTAACAGGATGGCGGTGCATAAATCACAAATTAGAAACCCTGATTACCGCAAAATACCGGTCAGCGGACACATAGATAGATGTGCTGGAAATGTAAATCCGAAATTTACAACTAACCCGCTCTATAAATTCAGTGACAACGCAACCTTCACACAACGCCAAAATAAAGAACTATATTTCATAAAAAAATTTAGACCAAGTTTAAACACCCTGGGCCAGGAATACTAAAACAAAAGATAAGTCCTCCGAAAAGGAGAAGCAAAATTCCACCACGGCCGCTACTTTAAACAGACACTCGCTCTGACGGAAATATGCCTTAGTAAAAAAGGAAAAAAATTCTTTCGTGCAAATCTGACCCTGATACATACGATACAGCTAAGGGTCAGACCCGATTCTGATTGGTCAACAAGTTGATGACGTCTAGCTCTGCTAGAATGGACAGGATACAAACAGGGGACTGTCATTAGTCAGAATATTGATGACGTCCTTTTCTGCTTGACTAGTCACCTAACAAGTACAGACAGGGGGCAGATCTAATGTAGCTATAAGTCGTGATTGGGCAGAATCTGGATGACGTCCCGTTCTGCTTGACTAACGAAGCGACTGGTCAAAACAGGAAACAAACAAGAGGCAGTTATAATGCAGCGATTGGTCAAAATGATGATGACGTCCCGTTCTGCTTGACTAAAGCCACCTAACGAAACGATTGGTCAAAACGTTGATGACGTCACGCTACACTGGATTGACCACCTAACAGGCATTATAAAACCGAGCACTTCACAAAACTCACTAGAACCACCCAGCGAACATCCACCATGGGTCATCACAATTGCTTAAGGTAAAAATGAATTCCTCGCTCTTTCGGAAACATCAGTCTTCTGTATTGACCGCTTTCCACCACTTTGATCTGTTTTTTGTATTGAATACGTATCGCCACCGTGGGCCACTGCATCGAACACTTTGAACATATAGCATGAATGAACTTACTTCAAACTATATATCAACTATACATGAACTCTAAGATGTCTGACTCCGTTGTGTATTATAAATGAATTTCTTGTGTTTGACGGCATGAGCTGTCTTTTTTTATATATAACTTTTTTTGATAAGGTTCATTTCAGGAACTGAAACATGTTATAATGTATATATAAAAATAAAAATTGTATAATACAGCAGCATTTTCGAACTTCATTTTTTACAAATATATATATATATATATATATATATATATATATATATATATATATATATATATGTATATATATATACACACACACACACACACACACATATATATATATATATATATATATATAAATATATATATATGAACATATATATATAAATATACATATATATATATATAAATATATAAATAAATATACATATATATATATATATAATATATATATATACATACATAAATACATACATATATACATACATACATATATACATATATATATATATATATATATATATATATATATATATATATATATATATATATATATATATATATATATATATATGTATACATTCTACATCGACTGAAAAACGGGATGGACGCTTTGTTTTGTTTTGGTGCCTCGCTCTGTTGTACACGACTATGAGGATGTGCATCCCCAACGTAAATAGTCATTTTCCAAAACTTATAATGTAATACATACATGTCCTTGAAGTAGTAATTGTGCGCGGCTGACGAAGGCTATTGACATACATATTACATCAATTATGCATTGATATAAACCGTCTAATATAAGCCAGAAACATATGTACCGCTAAATCCTTTGCATCATGTTTTTCTTTTGATATATATATATATATATATATATATATATATATATATATATAAATATATACATATATATATATATAAGTATATATATATATAAATACACGCATATATATATAAGTATATATATATAAATATAATTAATTAATAAGGGTGAGAGAATTAGATACTAATTTAATAGTATATCTATTCAACACCAAGTGGCCTAGTGCTCCGAGAAACCTGGATTATTATAATATTTTATAATATATTACAATATTTTTACAAAATAAATATAAGAGAGTGGTCACTATATGGCTCACTCTAGCACCAGTTAATCCAAAAGGTTTCAACCACAAAAATACATGTTTCCCATGAAAGTCAGTACGATTGTTAGCTCACACGGACAGGGCAAATAAAAAATAACAAAAATACAGCTTATTTTGGGACAATTGTTTCGCTATTAATGAATTAAATGTAATTTTACTTACAAAAAAATCCACTTGTAGCTCGTCAGCCAAAACTATCTGGATGAAATCCACTCAATCACACGCCAGATTTTACCATAACGATAAATACGCGTGTGGTTCAATTGATTACATCCGACGTTGTACTGACTTTCATGGGAAACATGTATTTTTGTGGTTGAAACCTTTTGGATTAATTGGTGCTAGAGTGAGCCATATAGTGACCACTCTCTTATATTTATTTTGTAAAAATATTGTAATATATTATAAAATATTATAATAATCCAGGTTTCTCGGAGCACTAGGCCACTTGGTGTTGAATAGATATACTATTAAATTAGTATCTAATTCTCTCACCCTTATTAATTAATTATAATTATGCTGCATTTATTTCTAAATGCTGTATTTGTTTTCCGTGAAAGTTTGGCGCGCTGTTAGTTGGGGCATTTGAATTATAACGTCGGATGTAATCAATTGAACCACACGCGTATTTATCGTTATGGTAAAATCTGGCGTGTGATTGAGTGGATTTCATCCAGATAGTTTTGGCTGACGAGCTACAAGTGGATTTTTTTGTAAGTAAAATTACATTTAATTCATTAATAGCGAAACAATTGTCCCAAAATAATCTGTATTTTTGTTATTTTTTATTTGCCCTGTCCGTGTGAGCTAACAATCGTACTGACTTTCATGGGAAACATGTATTTTTGTGGTTGAAACCTTTTGGATTAACTGGTGCTAGAGTGAGCCATATAGTGACCACTCTCTTATATTTATTTTATATATATAAATATATATACGTATATATATATATATATAGATGAATATATAAATATACATATTTATAGTTAAAGATGTACATATATATATGAATATATATAAAAATATACACATATATATATATATAAATTTATATATATTATATATATATATATATATATATATATATATATATATATATATATATATATATATATATATATATATATATAAACTATTTTACTATTTTTCTATTTCAAAATGTTTCAGCTACAAAGCTGCAGTCATGCTGGAGCACCACCACTGACATTTGAAACCGCCTCTGATATGTAGTATATGGTCAATGTGGGGGTTTGATGCTGCTGTTCTCATCTGTATTTCCTGCCGTGAGGTTGGCTCGTCTGGAACCCGTAACAGGAATAGATCCAGTATTGTTTTAAAGACACATCTATGCCATGCAAGTCTCTCGGGCACTTTGGAAAGATATTAAAGAGCTGTGAGCCATTGAAGCCCAAGCTGTTACAGTATCTGGTCCTGTATTTTGATGGCGATGCTTCGATCCTTGGCACTGTGCAGTGGCGCCCCGTTCGGCAGTTTGAGTAACTTTCCATGCAAAAACTTGGTACAAGGCCTTCTAGGATTTTCCAGATGTATATCACTGCCTATCTCTCTTTCCTTCGTTCCATGGAGAAGAGTTTTAATTCTTTAAGTTTTTCCCAATAGCTGATATGTTGTATCGAGACGATTTTCTTCGTGTAGCTTAGCTTCGTTGGAGTACTTCGAGTTCCACTGTGGATTTTTTATTGTGTGGTGATCATAGGTGGGAGCAATAGTCTAAGCCAAAGGATCATCAATGTCTCCTTTTGTCTTGTTTTGAAAGTTAAGAGAATCCATCAATCCATCCGTCAGCATTTTGTTACCAAAATTGAAAAATTTCTTTCTGTAATTTCATCCTTATATTCGAAGTAAATATAGATGCACACTGATAATTATGAATCCGGTTTACGGGCTCAGGTTCGAGTGCCCAACACCTTGAGGATTGTTGGTCCCCGCCGTAGCAACTATGTTTCCTGTGTCTATTCTCACCCGGGTTACTAGCAGTTGTCATGGTCCCAGTCATATACTGAAAATCTATCCGAGCGCAGGGCGCAGAATTACCTTTGGCTAGTATCAGGGAGCGCAGTAAAACCATCAAGACCTCTAAATTCCATCTCATCATCCTTCTAGGAGAGGGACAATCACTGTTTTACGTGATTAATGGTCTTCTTGCTTCGGTCGGTCACTGGTACTAATCAAAGTGACTCAGAGTGTTGGAGTCGTGTTGTACAAGCACTTATAATTATAATGCGATGATGTAGGGCGGCCTCCATTGTCATTCAATCTAATGAAAGTCCTATGGAATACGGAAGTGTGGTGACTTATAAGTAACAACATTCGTCTGTCACCTATGCTTCAAAGCAAGTAGTTCTGCAGCGAGACTGAACAGTCGTCTAAGACGTCATGGGCGGAGAGCCAGAAATGCTATTGACGATGAGGGAACATTGTGCGGCGATCATCTGTAATGACAGAGCAATCTCACATACACATACACACACACGCACACACAAAATGGATTGAAATTTTCGCACAAGGCCAGCCATTTAGAAGTCGGTGCTAAGTTAATTACAGTGACCCCAATGTATAACTGGTACTTAATTTATCAACCCCGAAAGGATGAATGACAATGTCGATCTCGGAAGAATTTCAACCCAGAACGCAAAGACAGACGACATGCTGGTAAGTTCTTAGGCCGGCATGTCAACTAGTCATTTAAGCGCATCTCCACACTTCACCATACGGCATTCTGAGTGGTTTGAGTTGCGGAAGGTTGCATTCTGTGTTGAGGGCATTGTGGCTTTTATTCAGTTGATGGTCTTTTTGCTGTTTTCAGGTTTTCTGTTACAGGTATACGAGATGTTCTCTTGTTCCTGATTCGGTTGTTTTGTTCTTACCGTGCTGTAACTGTTATTGCTGCTCTTACTGCTTCTGTTAGTCTCTACTACACCAGTGGTATTGAGCGAGGGGAAGTGTTGAGTGCATTTTGGAATTACAACTTACAAGTCATTTTATATATTTACGCGCCCTTTTCAAACCTTACGAGGCTCATGGGCCCGGTTTCCAGGTTTCTATGGCATATGTGTTCCTCCCAGCGGGACGGGACGCCAGTCCATCGCAACGTTACTCAAGAAAAAGGAAGAAAGAGTGAGAGACAGTTGGGGCGAAAGAGTGCAACAGGGGTCGCCACCACCCACTGCAGGAGCTTCGTGGAGCTTTAGGTGTTTTTGCTCAATAAACACACACAACGCTCGGTCTGGGAATCGAAACCGCGATCCTCCGACCGCGAGTCCGCTGCTCTAATCACTGGGCCATTGCGCCTCCAAATTACAAGCCATATCTCGCCTTTCTCTTTTGTTTTTCGATTGATAAAGGCGAAGTCATTTCAAAATTTCTTGCTTCGAAAAATGTTTTCGTGTAAAATTTCTCACCGAAGGTCTGGTAATTTTATTCACCATAATAACAAAGAAAAACAATAAAATTGGCGAAGTACACTTCTAAATAGGAAGGAAATCAATAGACAAGCTCGTGGAGCTTTCGGAAGCACGTAGCTTCTGTGATGAACGACAATGAAGTTGATGGTGATGATAATGATGATGGGAAGAGGAGGAAGTGGTTTGAAAATTCGGCATAGGCCCAGAAGTTTTCGAGGAGTATGTACTCCATTACATTCACCCCCAGTAGCCGACTGGCGCTAAATTTATCGACCCCGAAAGGATGAAAGTCAATGATTTGCTTGTCAGTTGTTTGACCTTAACCAGTTGAGCATGTCCCTTAGTGGCTGACGATATGTGCATCTCTGATCACGAGCAAAAGTAGTGGGGAGCCATGTGTTGAGAAGGATTCTTTGGGGTTTGAATAATTCACCTCTGGAAACATGGGTGTTTCGTTCAACGTCCTTAAACAACCCTTATTCAGGGACCTTTTGAGCGGGGTGGGTTACTCGATCTGAAGAAAATTCTAACTGGGCTCCACCTGCAAGGTCATGCGCTGTTTATCTTGATATGAGATCACCATGTCGCGCACATATGGTTGTGATGCATGTGCCTGGTGTACCTTTATCAGACGGGTAGTCATGATGGGTATACTGGGCTTCGTATATTTTACCCCAGTGTAACTTTGATGGCATGCTCTGCTCGCTCACTCAATGATAATAATAATAATAATAATAATAATAATAATAATAATAATAATAATAATAATGATAATAATAATAATAATAATAATAATAATAATAAAAGATAGTGCGCATGGGAACTGCTCATATCCTACGCAAAATACTTTTTATGTAATCTCAATTTTCAAAACAAACAACTTTCGGATGGTTTTTTTAGGCATTCACTAGTACAACACTAAGTACAAAACCAAAAATATGGAACCCTAGGCATAACACCAACACGAACTTCCAGCATGTCTCTTGAGGTCTCTGGGTGAGACTTGGAGCAAGCTTGTGCAACTGTAAACAAAACATAGAATAATAATAATAATAATAATAACAACAACAACAACAACAACAACAACAACAACAACAGCAGCAGCAGCAACAACAACAACAACAACAACAACAACAATAATAACAACAACAATAACAATAACAACAACAACAATAATAATAACAATAACAATAACAATAATAATAATAATAATAATAATAATAATAATAATAATAATAATAATAATAATAATAATAATAATTAAAAAAAAGCCTTCTTGGCAAGAGCGTCTGCAACAACAAATTAAAATATTTAGATCTGACATTGAATATTTGAAAAACCTTAAGGCTCACAAGACTACCAAACCTACAAAAACCCAAAAATTACTGAAAAAATACAATATGAAAACTATACTTGATATTGATGCCTCCATAGAAACCATCAAACAAAAGGTATCTGCCAAAGCTGCCCGCATAGCGAGGTATGAAAAGCGTGTTAGATTTTTCAAGGACAACAATATGTTCAAAAATAACACCAAGAATTTTTACAGGAAGATAGGAAAAACAGCGTTTACTGCAAGGTCGGTATCATCAAAAGAAGAAGTGCAGGGATTTTGGAATAAAATCTGGGCAGAAGAAAAAACACACAACGAAAGGCCCCCCTGGATTGACAGAATATCTACAGAACTGGACCCCTTAGAACAGCAAAAGTGGGAGGGTGTCAAGGTAGAAGATATAAGATCTGCTCTCAGGAGGTCAAGCAAATGGAAGTCTCCAGGAAAGGATAAAATTCCTAACTTCTGGCTGAATGCCTTCCCAGAGAGCCATGAACTGCTAACAGAACTGTGCAATGATGTTTTGCAACACCCTAGTAGGATGCCTCCTTGGCTAGTTAATGGGTTAACATTTCTGCTTCCAAAAAGTGAAGAAACAAATGAACCAAAAAACTATAGATCCATAACCTGCTTAACAACTATATACAAAACACTAACATCTGTCCTGACGGAATATACCTATAGTTTTTTAACAGACACCAGCATATTCCCTAATGAACAGAAAGGATGTAAACGTGGATCCTACGGCTGTAAAGACCAACTACTCATCAATAAGATGATCTTAGAAGATTGTCACAAACGACACAAAAACTTATCAATAGCCTGGATAGACTAATAATAATAATAATAGCCTGGATAGACTAATAATAATAATAATAATAATAATAATAATAATAATAATAATAATAATAATAATAATAATAAATGCCCTGATGCAGTACCAGGCAGTGGCTCTCATGGCTTCTGATCTTAACTGATTGGAAGTGTTATCATGTACATTGTTTTGTCTTGGTATAAAAGATGGGCTACAGCAAATATTCTGCTCAATACCACAGATTTGCTTATCAGTTGTTTGACCTTAACCAGTTGAGCATGTTCCTTAGTGGCTGACGATATGTGCATCTCTGATCACGAGTAGAAGTAGTGGGGGAGCATTATAGCCATGTGTTGAGAGGGATTCTTTGGAGTTTGAATGATTCACCTCTGGAAACATGGGTGTTTCATTCAACATCTTTAAACAACCCTTAATCAGGGACCTTTTGAGTGGGATGGGTTACCTGACCAGAAGAAAATTCTAACTGGGCCCCATCTGCAAGGTCATGCACTGTTTATCTTGATATGAGATCACCATGTCGCGCACATATGGTTGTGATGCATGTGCCTGGTGTACCCTTATCAGACGGGTAGTCATGATGGGTATACTGGGCTTCGTATATTTAACCCCAGTGTCACTTTGATGGCATGCACTGCTCTCTCACTCAATAATAATAATAATAATAATAATAATAATAATAATGGTAATAATAATAATAATAAATAAATGCGCCCTTTTAAAGCCTAGCAAGACTCATGGGCCCGGTTTCCCGGTTTCTATGGCGTATGTGTTCCCCAGCTGGACGGAACGCCAGTCCATCGCAGCGGTACTCATTTTTGCCAGCTGAGTGGACTGGAGCACCGTGAAATGAAGTGTTTTGCTCAAGAACAGAACGCGACGCCCGGTCCAGGAATCGAAACCACAATCATGGTGCTGACACCCTAAACACTAAGCCAAGCGCCTCCACTAATACTACTACTACTACTACTACTACTACTACTACTACCAATAATAATAATAATACTAATAATAATAATAATAATACCCAGTGTCACTTTGATGGCATGAACTGCTCTCTCACTCAATAATAATAATAATAATAATAATAATAATAATAATAATAATAATAATAACCCTTTCTAATCTAAGCACAAAGCCTGGAATTTTGGGGGAAGGGTCCAGTCGATAGGACTGATCCTAGTACACAACTGGTACTTACTTTCTCGACCCCGAAAGGATGAAAGGCATAGTCGACCTCGGCGGAATTTGAACTCACAAAGGTGAAATTCTACTTCACATTTTGCCCGGCGTGTTGACAGGATCTAGGATGCATCACCCAAAATCTGACATAGAAAGACTATATATACAACGTATAGAAGGTGGTA
>NC_043002.1:12749897-12759897 GCF_006345805.1 Octopus sinensis
TCTATATTTACTGCAATTTTGTAGCCTTATTAAAGATGTATTCGTACGAAAGAATTGTACCGATATTTCGATCCATTCTTGTTGCTTTTCTCCTATTTGTAATCACCCCACTTTATCGTATGGTTAACACCATATAGATTTCTGGTGTATCCTAGTCAAGTACTATATTCATGTGAATTCAATAGAACTCATTTGAATCTTAATTGCTTAAACCGCATATATATATATATATATATATATATATATATATATATATATATATATATATATATATATGTATATAATATTAATTAGAGTCAAAACCACTATTTTGCAAATCAAACAAAGTCTTTATTTGCTTGATTTGCAAAATAGTGGTTTTGTCTCTAATTAATATTATATAATATTTTACTATAAAATTGGATTCAATCCTAAATCTGATTTTTCCCTGTAAAGTGGATTTATTCCCTAATATTTATTATTATTTTATATATATATATATATATATATATATATATATATATATATATATATATATATATATATATATATATACTATCACTCCGTCGGTTGCGACGATCAGAGTTCCAGCTAATCCAAACGATGGCCTTATCGTGAAATTACCGTTGCTGACACTCCATAAACATGCATACACTTATTGTAGTTTCTTTGAATGAATATCTTAAAAGGAAACTCTCTAAGAAATCCCATTATAGTCATACATACATAAATATATATTTGTCTGTGCTAACTACATCCCCAAAGATGGAGCCTTGTATCTTTGCTGAAAACCGGCTGCCTCCTTTGTGGAAGATTTATAATCATTAGAAAATTGAAGATACACACATACACACACACGCACAAAGACACATACATAGACAGGTTTTTGCGTATTAACACAACCAATGATTTCATGTGGAAAGTATCTCCAGAATTTTTTCAGACAATCCTTTGAAAGTTGATAACCGCCTTAGTTGTAATCTCCCTTGCACTGGCCCTGGAATGTTGCAATAATTTGCGTTCGCTACAGATTAATAAATTCTTTAATTATCTTAAGCGTCCACAATCTATGAAATCACCAAACTGATTATAAGCTCAAGCTCAGGTATCAAAACACACACACATACACACACACTTGGTAATTAAGGAATTAGTAATTAAAGGTGAACGCATATAATTGCAAAACTCCATGGTCAATGCAGAGGAGGTAAAAATTGCTCTGGGTTAGCTCCCCTGATCTGTATATTTATTTCGAAATCCTGCGTAACCTTGCGTAGTTTCGTGTCTTCTCAAACGAAACGGACGTTATTACCAGTTTCATTATTTATCCATAAATAAATGATATTTATTCACCAATGCGGTGTTGAGTATTCATTCTCAGATTTCGATACTAACGTCTATATATATGTAAGTGTGTGTGTGTGTGTGTGTGAAGGTGCAATGGCCCAGTGGTTATGGCAGCGGTCGTGAGATCGCGGTTTCGATTCCCAGACCGGGCATTTTCAGTGTTTATTGAGCGGAAACCCCTAAAGCTCCACGAGGCTCCAGCAGGGAGTGGTGGCGAATCCTGCTGTACGCTTTTACCATTACTTTCTCTCACTCTTTCTTCTGTGTTTCTGTTGTACTTGTATTTCAATGGGTCAGCCTTGTGACACACTGTGTCACGCTGAATTTGCCCGAGAACTTCGTTCAGGACACACAGCCACTTACACGTTACTTTTCCGAGCAGGCTATTCCGTTGATCGGCTCAACTGGAACCCTTGTCGTAGTAACCGATGGAGTGCCACAACATGTGTGTGTGTGTGTGTGTTTGTTAGTTTGTTTGCACCTCCGTGTCCTAGCGGTTCGGCTAAAAGACTAATAGGAAAAGCATCAAACTTAAAACATAAGTACTTAAGTCGATGTTTTTGAAGAAAATCCCTTGAAGGCGCTGACCCACCATAGTCGCAGCCCAATGACTGAAAGCAGTGTTATAGAACTTACCAGCTGTAATCAAAAAGTATCCAACCTTTTTTTTATTTTGCGCAAAATAACAAAGCGTGAGCAAAATCTGCATGGGTATGCACAAAGATTTCCCCCTGCAGTGATGTGTTGGGTACAGCCTTGAAGTGTGCTGTGAGATTTTTTAAAGTCAAATTTTTAAAAAATATTACTTGTTTTTTTGGCCAAAGTTCGGATAATTTTTGTCTACACCTAGTATTTGTAAATTTATTGGAATTTATAAACATTATGCACTAAAATGTTTCAGAATTCAAAAATTAAAGAAATGGATGAAAATCAGTTTTGAAGTTTTAAAGAAATTTATTTTTCACAAAAAAACATTTCTAAAAGTTATTGTATTTCAAGTCGTACTGGTTACAGAAAACAGCCTTGCGATCATTGCTGATCTTGAAACGCAATTCTGAAATATACAAAATATGAATATATATATAGATATAAAAAAGATATAAAATTGCTTTTAAAAATCTAGAAGTTAATCTTATCTTCCTAAAATAAATCCTTGTAGGTAAAAGACTTAAATTAGAAAATTGCGATCAAGTGTCTATAGTATTTGCATAATTTACTATTTTTCTTTAGCCCTGGGCACATCGGAACGCTTAATCAATTACCATGGCATATTACTGACGAAGATCACAACATTACATATGAACGTGACTTTGGTCGATCACAGTATATAAGGCCAGCAATTTCCAATGACGATAGAAGCCGATACCAATAACACCACTTTATGTTCATTTTTTTACTGCCCACAAGGGGCTATACACAGAGGTGACAGACAAGGACAAACAAACGGTTTAAGTTTATTATATCGACCCCAGCGCGTAACTGGTACTTATTTAATCGACCCCGAAAGGATGAAAGGCAAAGTCGACCTCGGCGGAACTTGAACTCAGAACGTAGCGGCAGACGAAATACCTATTTCTTTACTACCCACAAGGGGCTAAACACGGAAAGGAGAAACAAGGGACAAACTTGAACTCCGAACGTAACGGCAGACGAAATACGGCTATGCATTTCACCCGGCGTGCTAACGATTCTGCCAGCTCACCGCCTTGCATAATCATTTCTACTACAGGAACAAGGCCTGCAATTTTGTGGAGGGTATTAGTCGATTGCATGAACCCCAGTATTTCACTGGTACTTATTTTATCGACCTCGAATGGATGAAAGGGTGAAGTTATACTCGGCGGAATTCGAACTCGAGTATAAACAGCCGGAACAAACAAAGCTAAGCATTTTACCCGACGCTCTAAAGGGATTGATAACTCACAGTTTTAAACGGTTTCAAATTTTGAGACAAGGCGAATCATAGAGGAGTTAATATTTGTCCAATTTCCGTCCCATCTATCGAAAACATTCTGATAGTTTTACTATTACTATGGCCGCTAGGACTCTAGATCTTTCTGTAATGCGATAATTTAGAAATAAACGTGTCAAACGAAATATGATAAAATGAAATATAAAGAAGTTACTTACATTGGTTTTGACAATATGGCGGAGGAATTTCGCTACATCTTTGAGTTTGGGGGTCAAAGTAAAGATTGAATTGACACGGCATGGAAGGGTATGAGTTACGCTTGAAACAGGGAATATACCTGTGGCAGTCACTAGGGTCACGGTTCATCCCGTCTGGGTATTGTTTACAGAGAGGATCATCTGAAGAGAAAATGTTTTAATAAAGTTTTAATGCAAGCGCGATAATTAATTTTGGTCATATCTTGATTTTTAGAAAATGTAGTCACAAAGACCATATATTATGAAATAGTATCAAATGATACAATATATACATCAGTTCACATATATACAAATGCAGATATATATTACTTCAGGTTTTCGTAGTGGAAAAACGCGTTTGCTTTCGCTCTGTGAAAAAAACAAAAAGATTTGCATAAATCGACGAAATAATCTACTAAAACTAACAAAACGTAGAACTTGTTAACTCATAACGATCTACTAAAATACATTAATTAAAAATATATTAATTAAGAACGTAATATATTTCGCTTGAAGCCAAATATAATACATTAAAGTTAGTTACGCATGCTAGATTCTTCGCCGAAAAAGCACGTGGTGGCAAGTCTTTAACTTATCTCCAACCAAATGTAAGAAGGAAAAAGAATTGTTCTCTTTTCTGTTTTGAAAGAAAACTTCTTCGTACAAACACGAAGGTTTGGACTGTATTTTTTACGATAAGTAACGTTTTCATATTTTTGTTTATTATTTTTTATTTTCCTTTAATGTAAGCTAACATCTCAGTTACGATTTACGACGCCATCTTTGTTTACATTCTGAGAATAACTTTCTTTCAATTTCTGTTTCGCTTTCAATCTATCTTTCATTTTATCTCTATAAAACTAATATTTAAAAATTCTTTTCATATGTTTATTTTCATGTCAGCTACGACTGAGCTAGAAATATAATCGTAATTTTATCGTAATTTCATTTTATCGTAATTTCATTCTATCTCTATAAAACTAATATTTAAAAATCCTTTTCATTTGTTTATATTCCTGTAATTTAAGCTTACGACTGAGAAATATAAGAGCATGGACAATTGCTAGTGGTGATCCGCCGAACAACATCATTACTGCCGCGCTAAACAACAATGGATTTCATAGAACCATTGACCAAATAGAGCGAAAGAAAGGTGAATTTATCCGGTCTTACATGCTTATAAGACCACACATCAAAACATTGGATAACATAATTGAAAAGTATTGTGGCAAGGCTGATGAGGATGAAGAGGACGAAAAAAGCGAAGGAAGCCGGAAGTCTCTGTGATCCAGGAGCTCCTCAGGAAAATGGATCACCTACCTCGGTGACCGACCAGGTAGTGAAGGATAGGGCAGCCAAGGGAGCAGAAACCGGAAGCCCCCCTGTACCAGTGGTCCAACAAAGAAATGAGAAATTAGAAATACAGAAGAAAAAAGGAAGGACCGAAAACAAAAATAAGGAGGGAAAGGGAAGAAAAGGAAAAACGACCAAAGCTGAAACCCCGACCCACCACAAAAACAGCAGAGAACCCCATGTGGGATCCAATGCCACCCAGTACACTTCAGGAAAGAAGAAACCTGGAAGGCACCGAAGAACCTGTAGATTCTACCTGCGGGGCAAATGTTGGCATGGGGAGGACGGCAAAAACTGCCGGTTCGCCCACCCGACAGCACGCCAGAACTTCAGGGGACTCAAAGAAAAAAGCTTTACTGAGGGAAGGAAAGAAATGTCTCCCAGGAAAACTTTCAAAAAAGAAGTGCGCTCCTCAGATGTTCTGCGCAACGCAGCAGCTGAGCAAGAGTCTTTTTTACGCATGGCACAAAGAATTGTCCAGCAGCTAACCTGGCTACACCAAGCACAGAGAAGTAACCCTCCCTACCACTATGCAAGACCACCACAGTCAACAGACAATGGATGGCCTCCAAAAACGCCTGCACAGCAATCACCCCAATACTTTCAATAATTATTGGGGGCCTATTGCATCAAAGTAGAAACAAAATTTCTTTCCTGAGAGATCTAACTGCATGCAACCAAGCCCTATGCATAGCACTCGTGGAAACTCACCTCAGCCCTGATATAGAAGACGCAGAAGTACACATACCAAGCTATGTCATACTGCGAACAGACAAAAGGGAAAGGAGCCATGGTGGAGTTGCTGTATGCATTCGAGATGACCTGACACCCAAGGTCTTAATGACAAACTCAAATTCGGTATGTGACACTCTAATTGTATACCTAAGACAACATAATATAGTCATATGCAATACATATTGCCCCCCGGATGCCCCAAATCACATAGGCAAGTTTGAAGATTGCCTCACAAGAATTAAAGAAATCCTCATGAATCTGGAACACCACGTGACCATATTTCTTATGGGTGATTTCAACTTCCCCAACGTCAAATGGCCTGAAGGTCTCATACTCTCAGGAATGAATCATTGCAAGCAAGTACAGGTGGAGTCCGTGCTCAACGTCATCAACGCCTTATACATGGAGCAAGTTGTACTCAAACCAACTAGAAATAAACAGAATAGTACCGGTCTCAGCAAACTGATTTGGGATTTAAAAAAGACCACAATGAACAATTTCATTTAGAATGGTTGATCCTCTCAATTTCGATACCATATGACAAAGGCAAGAAATCCTGACTTCTCTGCAATTCTGAGCTTTTTTCATTATTTTTTCTAAAAATACTCTAGTAAACACGGTTATAGAACGAGCATACAGATGTAAGCATTCGCAGAAACATACATTTAGTGCATATAAGTAGTCTCTATCATTATATATAATTTAAACTTTAATTTCCTTTATATTTAACATTCACTATTAATATCCCTACTCTTTCTGTTAGCTACTTATGACGTTATATCATATAACGTTTTTTTAAACAATATTAATAGCGTTCTGTCTATCGCTATACAAATCCATCATTTTTTGCTAAAATGTCGTATTGACGAGTTTCGTTTTTTTTCACTTTCCTGAGGAGAAGATTGCATTGTTTATACCATTTATTCTTTTGAATAAGTATCAGTGGAATTTTCGAAACATGTGTCGAAAGTAAAAATACTTGTTTAAACCTGCGTTAACTCCATTTTTTATTCATATATATACATATATATATATATATATACAGAGAGAGAGAGAGAGAGAGAGAGATCGTTGGCCACTACACACATTTATTTCTCGAAACGTAAAACACTTTTTCTATTCCTGAGTGTTATACTAATACTTCTGTTTGTTTGTACACGACCTGGCTTCGTCTTTTGTTTTTTTCGTAAACTCTCCCTATATATATATATATGTATATATAATATTAATTAGAGACAAAACCACTATTATGCAAATCAAACAAAGAAAGACTTAATCCAATACATAAAAATTTTTATATAAATTAAATAAAATTAATTTAATTTAATTTTATTTAATTTATATAAAATATGTTATGTATTGGATTAAGTCTTTCTTTGTTTGATTTGCATAATAGTGGTTTTGTCTCTAATTAATATTATATAATATTTTACTATAAAATTGGATTCAATCCTAAATCTGATTTTTCCCTGTAAATTTGGATTTATTCCCTAATATTTATTATTATATATATATATATATATATATATATATATATATAACGGGAAGCTTTATGAAAATAAACAAAAGACGAAGGCAGGTGGAATACAAACAAACAATTATATTAGTATGGCGCTCAGGAATATAGATAAAACAAGTCTTTTACGTTTCGAGCCTACGCTCTTCAACAGAAAGATACACAGAAAAGAAACACGAAGAGAAACAAGGAGAGAGGAAAAAATGCGTGCAGAAGCTAGCGAATCAACATGGCGATATATATATATATATATATATATATATATATATATATATATATATATATATATATATATCCAACAACCCCTTCATAAAATTAAGTAAATCAAAACCAAATACCAACAGAACGGAACAACCACCAAGAAATCCTACCACACTCTACACCAGAAAAGTACACCTAAAACACACCCCACACTACCTACACCAACCCCAAAACACCTACAGAGGCCCACCACACCAGTTCGAAAATAGACATACCAACAGAGCAGAACAACCACCAAGAAATCCAAACACACTCTACACCAGAAAAATGCATTTAAAACGCACCCCACACTACCTACACCAACCCCAAAACACTTATAGGGTCCCACCACACCATTCCACGAACCTAAGTGCCACAACATACAATACTATAAAATACAACCCACATAACCAAACCAAAACGCTACTACCAAACATCCACCCCAGGAACCAACCATACAACCATAACAAACAACAAATGCACTACGGAGGAAACAACTACCAACACAATATACCTGATGAACTAAGACGGAACACTAGGTTCAACAACAGACTCCAGAACAGAGCACCACAAACTCACTCTGACAATTATAACAACATGAGACAGATAAATAATAGCTTTGAACATAACTACACCAACCATTTTTTAGACCTTACACACAGGAACAGGGACACACGATGGCAAAGGACAAACAAAAGAAACCTCAGGTAATTAAGATAATCAATCTCTCAAACAAAGAACTTACACCTAACGAAATAAGCATACTCTCCAAAGGACTTAAATTTACACCCACCCCACAACGTTCTAATTACTATGAAATGAAAGATGATATTTCGGAATTTTGCAGAAAACTAAGACTCACCGAGGCATTTCAAGACAAACAAATAGAGGAGGACTCAATAGCTAGAAACAAGAGCAATTACACCCCCACCAAGGGAAAGAATAAAGCCTTAGACCGCTATTGTGACTACATAACTAATTTCCCGTTTCAATTCATCAAGAAACAAAAACACAGCCCTAACTTCAACAAAAGAGAATGGAACGACCTCATCAAACTAAGAGAAGACAAAACAATAACAATTAAGGAGGCAGATAAGGGCAACGCGATAGTAATAATGAATACAAACGATTATAAAAATTTAGTGCTATCCCTATTAAGAGATGAAACGTATTATGAAAGGGCCCAACAGTATAACCAGCAAAAAATAATGCATAACCTTAGGACATTAATCAACACATACCAAGAAGGACTCACGAACAAGGAGTATGAATACATCACTAACTTCAAATGCAAATCGAGTTTGTTCTATGGTATCCCTAAGGTACACAAAAGCCAAACCATTAGAGAAACGTGCAAAACATCCACCGACACACTCATCAAAATCCCTTCACCAAATGATCTTAAACTAAGACCGATAATAGCAGGGCCAGCATGTGAAACTCACCGCCTCAGCAATTTCGTAGACACACTTCTTAAACCTTTCCTAAAACACATCAAAAGCTACGTAAGAGACGATATAGATATGCTCAACCACCTCCCTAAAACAGTCAATGAGAAAACCCTTCTAGTATCATTCGACGTAGTTAATCTTTATTCTAACATCCCTCACAACCTAGGAATAGAAGCGATCACCTTCTGGCTGAATAACTACCCCTTTGAACTCCCAACTCGCATAAACAAAGACCTTATAATAGAAGGACTTAGATTCATTTTAGAGAACAATTATTTTATTTTTGACAATGATTTCTACAGGCAAAGATCGGGAACAGCGATGGGCACGCGTACTGCACCATCTTTTGCCAACCTAGTGATGGGATACCTCGAGAAAATACTATACCGGATAACACTCGAGAAATATGGAAACACCTTCGCCACCTATATCCATAACAACTGGAAAAGATACCTCGATGACTGTTTCATCATCTGGGACAAAGGTATAGAGAAACTTGAGGAATTTAAAATACTATTAAATGGAATAAATGACAATATGCAATTCACGATGGACCACAACGAAAAAGAATTACCATTTTTAGACATCCTCATTAAGAAAACCGGCAACAAAATAGAGACAGATATCTACTATAAACCGACAGACTCTAAACAGTACCTACCCTTTGATTCATGCCACCCACGACACACTAGAATGAATGTCCCTTTTTGTTTAGCTAGAAGGATTTGCACCATAATATCAGACACAAACACCCGACACACACGTCTCCAGGAACTTAGAACCACACTCACAAATAGAAACTATCCACAGCCCCTAATAGACAGTGCAATCCAACGGGTACTTAAATTAAGTATAGAAGACCTGAGACAAACAAAACCAAAAAAGAAAGAACAATTAAAAACCCTTCCCTACATCTCTACACACAACCCACTCAACAATGAGGCCTTCAACACCATACTACAAAGCACAGCCCTACTAAAGGGAGACCCAAAGATGAACCGGATCCTCGAAACACACACCATCATTAAAAGTAAACGGCAACCAAAATCCTTGAAAAGGATTTTAACCCAAGCTACACTGCACTCAACATCAACCACAAAACCAGCAGTTAGAAAATGTGGAAGGCCCAACTGCGGAATCTGTGTCATCTTGAAAGAAGGATCAGAATTTATACTGGAAAAAGGCCACCAGTTCACCATTAGAACAAACTTCACCTGCGCATCAGAAAACT
>NC_043002.1:12764897-12782397 GCF_006345805.1 Octopus sinensis
AGGTATACGAGATGTTCTCTTGTTCCTGATTCGGTTGTTTTGTTCTTACCGTGCTGTAACTGTTATTGCTGCTCTTACTGCTTCTGTTAGTCTCTACTACACCAGTGGTATTGAGCGAGGGGAAGTGTTGAGTGCATTTTGGAATTACAACTTACAAGTCATTTTATATATTTACGCGCCCTTTTCAAACCTTACGAGGCTCATGGGCCCGGTTTCCAGGTTTCTATGGCATATGTGTTCCTCCCAGCGGGACGGGACGCCAGTCCATCGCAACGTTACTCAAGAAAAAGGAAGAAAGAGTGAGAGACAGTTGGGGCGAAAGAGTGCAACAGGGGTCGCCACCACCCACTGCAGGAGCTTCGTGGAGCTTTAGGTGTTTTTGCTCAATAAACACACACAACGCTCGGTCTGGGAATCGAAACCGCGATCCTCCGACCGCGAGTCCGCTGCTCTAATCACTGGGCCATTGCGCCTCCAAATTACAAGCCATATCTCGCCTTTCTCTTTTGTTTTTCGATTGATAAAGGCGAAGTCATTTCAAAATTTCTTGCTTCGAAAAATGTTTTCGTGTAAAATTTCTCACCGAAGGTCTGGTAATTTTATTCACCATAATAACAAAGAAAAACAATAAAATTGGCGAAGTACACTTCTAAATAGGAAGGAAATCAATAGACAAGCTCGTGGAGCTTTCGGAAGCACGTAGCTTCTGTGATGAACGACAATGAAGTTGATGGTGATGATAATGATGATGGGAAGAGGAGGAAGTGGTTTGAAAATTCGGCATAGGCCCAGAAGTTTTCGAGGAGTATGTACTCCATTACATTCACCCCCAGTAGCCGACTGGCGCTAAATTTATCGACCCCGAAAGGATGAAAGTCAATGATTTGCTTGTCAGTTGTTTGACCTTAACCAGTTGAGCATGTCCCTTAGTGGCTGACGATATGTGCATCTCTGATCACGAGCAAAAGTAGTGGGGAGCCATGTGTTGAGAAGGATTCTTTGGGGTTTGAATAATTCACCTCTGGAAACATGGGTGTTTCGTTCAACGTCCTTAAACAACCCTTATTCAGGGACCTTTTGAGCGGGGTGGGTTACTCGATCTGAAGAAAATTCTAACTGGGCTCCACCTGCAAGGTCATGCGCTGTTTATCTTGATATGAGATCACCATGTCGCGCACATATGGTTGTGATGCATGTGCCTGGTGTACCCTTATCAGACGGGTAGTCATGATGGGTATACTGGGCTTCGTATATTTTACCCCAGTGTAACTTTGATGGCATGCTCTGCTCGCTCATTCAATAATAATAATAATAATAATAATAATAATAATAATAATAATAATAATAATAATAATGATAATAATAATAATAATAATAATAATAATAATAATAATAATAATAAAAGATAGTGCGCATGGGAACTGCTCATATCCTACGCAAAATACTTTTTATGTAATCTCAATTTTCAAAACAAACAACTTTCGGATGGTTTTTTTAGGCATTCACTAGTACAACACTAAGTACAAAACCAAAAATATGGAACCCTAGGCATAACACCAACACGAACTTCCAGCATGTCTCTTGAGGTCTCTGGGTGAGACTTGGAGCAAGCTTGTGCAACTGTAAACAAAACATAGAATAATAATAATAATAATAATAATAATAACAACAACAACAACAACAACAACAACAACAGCAGCAGCAGCAGCAACAACAACAACAACAACAACAACAACAATAATAACAACAACAATAACAATAACAACAACAACAATAATAATAACAATAACAATAACAATAATAATAATAATAATAATAATAATAATAATAATAATAATAATAATAATAATAATAATAATAATAATAATAATTAAAAAAAAGCCTTCTTGGCAAGAGCGTCTGCAACAACAAATTAAAATATTTAGATCTGACATTGAATATTTGAAAAACCTTAAGGCTTACTAGACTACCAAACCTACAAAAACCCAAAAATTACTGAAAAAATACAATATGAAAACTATACTTGATATTGATGCCTCCATAGAAACCATCAAACAAAAGGTATCTGCCAAAGCTGCCCGCATAGCGAGGTATGAAAAGCGTGTTAGATTTTTCAAGGACAACAATATGTTCAAAAATAACACCAAGAATTTTTACAGGAAGATAGGAAAAACAGCGTTTACTGCAAGGTCGGTATCATCAAAAGAAGAAGTGCAGGGATTTTGGAATAAAATCTGGGCAGAAGAAAAAACACACAACGAAAGGCCCCCCTGGATTGACAGAATATCTACAGAACTGGACCCCTTAGAACAGCAAAAGTGGGAGGGTGTCAAGGTAGAAGATATAAGATCTGCTCTCAGGAGGTCAAGCAAATGGAAGTCTCCAGGAAAGGATAAAATTCCTAACTTCTGGCTGAATGCCTTCCCAGAGAGCCATGAACTGCTAACAGAACTGTGCAATGATGTTTTGCAACACCCTAGTAGGATGCCTCCTTGGCTAGTTAATGGGTTAACATTTCTGCTTCCAAAAAGTGAAGAAACAAATGAACCAAAAAACTATAGATCCATAACCTGCTTAACAACTATATACAAAACACTAACATCTGTCCTGACGGAATATACCTATAGTTTTTTAACAGACACCAGCATATTCCCTAATGAACAGAAAGGATGTAAACGTGGATCCTACGGCTGTAAAGACCAACTACTCATCAATAAGATGATCTTAGAAGATTGTCACAAACGACACAAAAACTTATCAATAGCCTGGATAGACTAATAATAATAATAATAGCCTGGATAGACTAATAATAATAATAATAATAATAATAATAATAATAATAATAATAATAATAAATGCCCTGATGCAGTACCAGGCAGTGGCTCTCATGGCTTCTGATCTTAACTGATTGGAAGTGTTATCATGTACATTGTTTTGTCTTGGTATAAAAGATGGGCTACAGCAAATATTCTGCTCAATACCACAGATTTGCTTATCAGTTGTTTGACCTTAACCAGTTGAGCATGTTCCTTAGTGGCTGACGATATGTGCATCTCTGATCACGAGTAGAAGTAGTGGGGGAGCATTATAGCCATGTGTTGAGAGGGATTCTTTGGAGTTTGAATGATTCACCTCTGGAAACATGGGTGTTTCATTCAACATCTTTAAACAACCCTTAATCAGGGACCTTTTGAGTGGGATGGGTTACCCGACCAGAAGAAAATTCTAACTGGGCCCCATCTGCAAGGTCATGCACTGTTTATCTTGATATGAGATCACCATGTCGCGCACATATGGTTGTGATGCATGTGCCTGGTGTACCCTTATCAGACGGGTAGTCATGATGGGTATACTGGGCTTCGTATATTTAACCCCAGTGTCACTTTGATGGCATGCACTGCTCTCTCACTCAATAATAACAATAATAATAATAATAATAATAATGGTAATAATAATAATAATTAATAAATGCGCCCTTTTAAAGCCTAGCAAGACTCATGGGCCCGGTTTCCCGGTTTCTATGGCGTATGTGTTCCCCAGCTGGACGGAACGCCAGTCCATCGCAGCGGTACTCATTTTTGCCAGCTGAGTGGACTGGAGCACCGTGAAATGAAGTGTTTTGCTCAAGAACAGAACGCGACGCCCGGTCCAGGAATCGAAACCACAATCTTACGATCATGGTGCTGACACCCTAAACACTAAGCCAAGCGCCTCCACTAATACTACTACTACTACTACTACTACTACTACTACTACTACTACTACCAATAATAATAATAATACTAATAATAATAATAATAATACCCAGTGTCACTTTGATGGCATGAACTGCTCTCTCACTCAATAATAATAATAATAATAATAATAATAATAATAATAATAATAATAATAATAATAATAACCCTTTCTAATCTAAGCACAAAGCCTGGAATTTTGGGGGAAGGGTCCAGTCGATAGGACTGATCCTAGTACACAACTGGTACTTACTTTCTCGACCCCGAAAGGATGAAAGGCATAGTCGACCTCGGCGGAATTTGAACTCACAAAGGTGAAATTCTACTTCACATTTTGCCCGGCGTGTTGACAGGATCTAGGATGCATCACCCAAAATCTGACATAGAAAGACTATATATACAACGTATAGAAGGTGGTAGAGGCCTTATAGAGCTGGAAAACTACTATAAAATAACGACCATAGGACTGCAAAAATATCTACTTCAGAAGGAAGGAAAACTGATACAAATAGCGGCAAAACACGAGCAAAACAAAAAAGAATTCTCAGTATTTAAGGAAGGTGACAAATACAAACAAGAAATCATACCACCTAACAAATATGAAAAAGAAGAAGATGAAGAAACAACAAAAGCTATAAAACAATTGAAATCCAAACTAAAAATAGAACAGCAACGAACCATGATAAAACGATGGCAAGAAAAGCCGCTTCATGGCAAATACTGGACTAAACTAAATGCAAAAGAAATAGACAAAGAAAAGTCCCAGCAATGGTTGAGAAGCTCAGGACTCAAAGCAGAGACAGAGGGATTTTTAATTGCAACACAAGACCAAAGCCTCTCCACCAGAAATTACCAAAAACATGTAATGAAAAGAAATATAACAAGTAACTGCAGAATGTGTGGAGATGGACAAGAAACAATAAATCATATTATCTCTGGCTGCCCAGTCCTAGCTAAGAAGGAATATATTCACAGACACGACAGAGTTGGGACCTACATACACTGGAAGCTATGCCAGCATTATGGAATAACAACAGAAAAAAGATGGTATAGGGTCACACCAGAAAAGGTTACAGAAAACGAGAAAGCAACCATACTCTGGGATATGCCAATACACACAGATAGAGAAATTAAGGCCAACAGACCAGATATAGTTGTCAGAGATCATGAAGAAAAGATGCTTTCTAATTGTTGTGTCAATACCAGCAGATGACAACGTATCTCTAAAAGAAATGGAGAAACTTTCAAAATACAAAAACCTGGAAATAGAGGTAACCAGAATGTGGAATCTAAAAGCAGAAAGAATACCTATCATAACAGGTGCATTAGGCATGATAAAAAATATAGCAAAAACACCAAAACATATAACATACAGAAAATAACATACAGTATAAAATATACATATAACATACAGAAAATTGCACTACTAGGCACTGCACACATCATACGCAGAACACTTTCAATACAGTAACCATCAGAGCACCACAAATCACAGCACATACCCAAGGCACACAGAGCTGCGCTCGGTAGTGAAGTGAAAGCACGCTATAAAAATAAAATTACTGAGTAATAATAATAATAGCAATAATGATAAATATATAGATAGAGAAACTTACCGAATCTTCCTCCATAAACTGGTCGGTCGCAGTCATCATATTGGCTGCCCCGCCACACACAGACTTGTTGAGATTGAGAAAACACAGTTTGTTTAAAACATGCCAACGGTATGGGAAACATAGCATTACATAAGTAGAATTCACTGCAGTTACTTGGGGATCGGACAAAATGTGATCCCACCCTAATTTGTGTCTGCTGACACAGAGTCATGATACTCTGACTGTAGACTGTTGACACTGCGATCAAGAGAATGGCGGCCACAACACGGAACTCCATTGTTGTAATTTTATCAATTATAGAATCGAACGAGAGTTAAGACGAATGGCTTGCAAAAACGCTATCACAACAGACTAGTAACCTCTGTAAATGTGACTCAGATCCCTTAGAGTGAGCTTCTTATATAGGCCTTAAATAGGGTTAGGGTGAGGTTTTGAATAAGAATTAGGTAGTTGATTCAGGTTCTTTTTTTAAAATTGATCTAATATTTGGTCTTACTTCTTCATGCTAACAAGCCTCCGCCCAACGACCGTATTAGATAACTAGTTTATGTGCGTTGTCATTGTTGTAGTTGTTGACGTTGTTGTTGTTTTCCTTCTCCCCCTCCTCCTCCGCTTCCTCCCACCTTCAGATTAGTCATCAGTTATGTCAATGGTGATGAAACAGATGGCCTTAGCGTTTTATTGATAGTTATTATTCTCTTGCAATTAACACTAGATACGTACATATATGCATATATGTATATATATATATATATATATATATATATATATATATATATATTTATATATGTGTGTGTGGTGTGTGTGTGTGTGTATAAAATATATATATAATTATATAAATATAAATGGATATATATACATATATAAATTACTATATATATATATATATATATATAACACAGATAAAATAGTTGCCTGTAAGTATTTATATACATATATGCTTATATACATGCATGTAAATATTTATATACTTTGATACTTTGATACTTTGATACTTTGATAGGTTTCGGCCATTATTGGCCCAGGCCATGTCTAACTTAATAGCACCACCTGGTGAAGTCTTTCAAGTCAGAATTTCGGCACTATGGCCCACACAAGTAGAGAGTTATTGTTTACAGAGACATATCCGGGTGTAGGGGGTTTATCCGGGATTTCTTGAAGGAATCTGTCCAATGACTTCTTGAACCCTATAGGGTCAGTTTCTGTTTTAATGTGTTTTGGTGTAATGTTAAAGAGAGCGGGGCCAATTGAGGTGAAATAATTGTGCCGTATTGTTGTTATGAGATGAGAGTGCGATTTTTGTTTTGGGCGGATGGCACGGGGCCCAAGCCTTGGATGTACCTTAAAGGTGATGCCAACATCATTTGGGCAATGCTGATGGAATATTTTCCACATCATGCAGATGATGTAGCGCTCACGACGACGTTGGAGAGAATAAAGCTTTAGCTTTTCTAGTCGACCCCAATAGTCGAGGCCTGTCATGCCATCTATCTTTTTTGTGATTGCCCTTTGAGGTGCTTCAACTTTATGATACCTTTTATTGTGTGGGGAGACCACAGTGGACAACAGTATTCAAGGTGGGGTCGGGCAAAAGTGGAGAAGAGAAGGATAATGGTGTGGATATCTCTCGACTGGAAAGTTCTGAGAATCCAGGAACACATTCTGCGGGCCATGTCAACTTTGGTGTTTATATGAGTGGCCCAGCTTATGTTGTTGTCCACAATTACTCACAAGTCTCTGATGTTGTTGGACGCCGCGAGAGTTTCACCTGAAGGAAGGGAGTATGGGAGTTTCAGGGCATCCTCTTTTCCAAAGTGGATTAACTCAAATTTATCCTCGTTCAGCAGCATATTGTTTTTTTCTGCCCATTGGATAACAGCCAGTAGATCTGACTGAAGGCATGTCCGGTCACTCGCCTCATTTATGACCTTCTGTAGCTTGGAATCATCTGCAAAGATTTTTATGTTGCTGTGCTTGATGATGTCATTAATGTCATTAATGTAAATGATGAAAAGAAGTGGCCCAGCACAGTGCCTTGCGGAACGCCACTACTGACTTTGGCTGGACTTGATTTTACTCCTTAAACTACAACATGTTGAGATCTGTCTGTCAGGAAACACTTGATCCATTTCAGTAACTTTCCAGAGACACCAATGTTGGATAGTTTCTTCAATAGGATCTTGTGATCGACCCTGTCGAAGGCCTTACTGAAATCAAGGTAGATGACATCGGTGTTGGAGCCCTCTCCCAAAGCTCTCAAAATGTCATCAAAGTGATGCAGGAGCTGCGTTAGGCAGTCCCTTCCATTACGGAACCCATGTTGGTTAGAGATCAGCCGTCTGTTGCTTTCCAGAAATTGGGTTATTCGAGATCTCACCACCCTCTCAAATACCTTGATGATATGAGAGGTGAGTGAGATCGGACGGTAGTTCACTGCAAGGGATTGTTCCCCTTTTTGAAAACTGGGACAACAGACTGGGACAGAAGGTATAAACATATCTAATGTAATAAATGTGAATGTCGGTGTGTCACGCTTTGTCAAGTTTAATAAATCCTTTCTACTGCAATGTGCATCGATTGACCTCGATGCACATTGTATATATATATATATATATATATATATAATGTGATCACGTGACCGACCAGATCATCAGAGGTTGTTACACATCGCTGGTCACAATGCGTTCGCATTGTTTTAGCCTTCGAATGACGCCACCCCGCTGTCTAAGCGAGCCGGCCAATAGAAGAAAGAGTGGTAAAAGAGTACAGCAAGGATCACCACCCCTGCCGGAGCCTCGTGGAGCTTTTTAGGTGTTTTCGCTCAATAAACACACAACCATTGCGCCTCCACACACATATATATATATATATATATATATATATATATATTTATTTATATATATATATATATATATATATATATATAATATATATATATATATATATATATATATATTTATTTATATATATATATATATATATATATATATATATATATGAATAATATATATATATATATATATATATGAATAAATATATATATATACATATATATATATATATATATATATATATATATATATATATATATATAATATATTGTCTATGTATATGTATGTTGTTTTACTTAATTTAAAATATATATACACACTAATTATGAAACTATTTAACTATAGTTATAGTAACAAATAATACTTAGGCCTATAGTACCGTAGACGTACTTATCTCAAGGCGTGTATATATATATATATGCTTATATATACGCATACCTACATTTATACACATATGTGATATGTAGGAGTGTTAATGCATTAACCAAGCTTAGCCTTCTTAACATGTGGCTCTTGGGAATATAGTGGCTCTTGGAGAAAGTTTGATTGTTTAGACACACATATATGTAGATATAGTTCTATATCTAAAAGATTCCACGGGCATACGGGGTAGTGGTTAAGACCTCGGGCTACTAACCCCAAGATTCCGAGTTCGATTTTAAGCAGTGACCTGAACAACAACAACAATAATAATAATAATAATAATAACAACAACAGCTTCGAAAGATACCCTAGGAATGAGAACCCAGGTTCGAAATTTCCCCAAGACACTTGATGAAGGATGGAGGGTATATCAGCCGAAACGTTGTGTTAACAAAAAACAAGATGAGGACAAATATCCGTCGAATGTAAATAATGTAAGAAATATATATAAATGTTTTGTAATTTGTTTTTTAAAACTTAACTATTGAAGGACCCTTCTATTTTATCTTTCTCACTTAAATTATCGAAATTGGAAAATGAATACTTAATCATATTACTGTCTCACTTTGCTATTGAAAAAAACAAAAACATGAACGACCAATTCACATAAAGCTTTATTTATCTATTGTATTTCAGGAGGGTCGTTTTTTATTACTTGTTTTGGTAAATAAATACACGCACTATATATTCGTTCTTCACCTGTTTATTTCTGTTTTTATTCTAAGTCCATTGTCCGGAAATCATTCGTCACACGTCTGTAACCTCTTCAGTGACACTTCCCGTTCTCGTATGTGCTCTTGCTCCGATTAGACTATAAACGTTTATTTATCTATTTTTACCCACAAATAAAAGTTTTAAAATGGTAGCGTCATTGTGTTACAGATTATGTAAGAGAGGAAAGAATCGTTCAGTCTTTCTAACTCTAGAGATATTTCAAAGTCAACCAAGGTCAAAGAGTTAGAAATAAACCTCAGTGGTAACGAAATGGTATGTACAGGTCTGTGGATGGCTTCTTGACAGTAATGTGAATTAAAATTATTTCATTACCAGGTGTTCTTTTACTCGTTTCAGTCATTTGACTGCGGCCATGCTGGATCACCGCCTTTTTGTCGAAGAAATCGACCCCTGGACTTATTCCTTGTACGCCTGGAGCTTATTCTATCGGTCTCTTCTGCCGATCCGCTAATGTTACGGGGGCCATAAACACATCAACATCGGTTGTCACACACACACAAACACACACACACACACACACACACACACATATATATATGAAGGGCTTCTTTCAGTTTCCGACTACCAAATCCTTCACAAGGCTTTGTTTGGACCAAGGCTATAGTAGAAGACATTTGCCCAAGGTGCCACGCAGTGGGACTGAACCCGGAACTGAACCATGTCGTTGGTAAGCAAACTTCTTATCACACAACCACGCCTGCGCCTAGGAGAACTGAAGGAAAATCCTTTTCTCCCAGAATGCTATTTTTTCTCTTTGATACAATGAAGTAATAAAAGGATTTCATATATATTTTCGATTTAGCTGATATCTTTTACTGCAGCCACAAGTAATTGAGTATTTTCACACAACAAATCTAGAACTTTGAAGAATAGAATGAGATATCTTCTATCTATTTTCTCCGTAGGTGCAGGGGTGGCTGTGTGGTAAGTAACTTGCTTATCAATCACATGGTTCCGGGTTCAGTCCCACTGCGTGGCACCTCTTCTGCTATAGCCTCGGGCCGACCAAATCTTTCTGAGTGAATTTGGTAGACGGAAACTAAAAGGAGCCGGTCATATATACATACATATATACATACATATATACATACATACATACATACACATATATATATATATATATATATACATACACACACACCCATATATATATATATATATATATATATATATATATGCATATATATATATATATATATATATATATATATATATATATATATATATATATAGATAGATAGATAGATAGATAGATAGATAGATAGATAGATATATAGATAGAGATATAGATAGATAGATAGATAGCTAGATAGATAGATAGATGGATAGATAGATAGATAATTAATAATAATACATATTACAATTGTGTTATTGTCTCGAAGATTTTCATGCTAGTTGGAAAGTCATTAGCGTCTATTTCTAATTCAGTGCGTGGCGAAGTAATTAGCTGAGCCTTGATTATAATTAAGTATATAATTATAGAATATTTTGTATAATTCACGTAAAAAAGTTTTTTAGCGTTCTGACTACTTGGTAAAATTATTAATTATTATTTAATTACTTAATCAATTTTAATCTCTCTCTATATATATATGTATATATACACGTATATATATATGTATATATATATATATATATATATATATATATATATATATATATATATATATATACATGTATATATATATATATAGATATATATATATATATATATCTATATATATATATATATATATATATATATATATATATATAGGAAAAAAGCAACAAGAATGGATCAAAATATCGGTACAATTGTTTCGTACGAAGACATCTTTAATAAGGCTACAAAAATTGCAGTAAATATAGATGGCTCGTACTCATCAGCCGAAAAATCATCCGAGATTTCCAAACATCAAAGGGGGTAATGTTACACTCGTGAAACATCATGGAAAGTTCTATAAAAATGGAAAACATCTTAGTTTTCCAGAAAGTGAAGAAAAATGTGAGGGTGTGAATATATCCTTATTGAAGAAAGTTGGATTCCTGGAGATATGATGAAAAGTATTGTACTCACAGAATATGCGTTTGTCCATATATAGTATTTTTCGGCTGATGAGTAAGAGCCATCTATATTTACTGCAATTTTGTAGCCTTATTAAAGATGTATTCGTACGAAAGAATTGTACCGATATTTCGATTCATTCTTGTTGCTTTTCTCCTATTTGTAATCACCCCACTTTATCGTATGGTTAACACCATATAGATTTCTGGTGTATCCTAGTCAAGTACTATATTCATGTGAATTCAATAGAACTCATTTGAATCTTAATTGCTTAAACCGCATATATATATATATATATATATATATATATATATATATATATATATATATATATATATATATATATATATATATATATATATATATATATATATATATGTATATGTATATAATATTAATTAGAGTCAAAACCACTATTTTGCAAATCAAACAAAGTCTTTATTTGCTTGATTTGCAAAATAGTGGTTTTGTCTCTAATTAATATTATATAATATTTTACTATAAAATTGGATTCAATCCTAAATCTGATTTTTCCCTGTAAAGTGGATTTATTCCCTAATATTTATTATTATTATATATATATATATATATATATATATATATATATATATATATATATATATATATATATATATATATATATATATATTTATAAACTATCACTCCGTCGGTTGCGACGATCAGAGTTCCAGCTAATCCAAACGATGGCCTTATCGTGAAATTACCGTTGCTGAGCACTCCATAAACATGCATACACTTATTGTAGTTTCTTTGAATGAATATCTTAAAAGGAAACTCTCTAAGAAATCCCATTATAGTCATACATACATAAATATATATTTGTCTGTGCTAACTACATCCCCAAAGATGGAGCCTTGTATCTTTGCTGAAAACCGGCTGCCTCCTTTGTGGAAGATTTATAATCATTAGAAAATTGATGATACACGCATACACACACACATACACACACACGCACAAAGACACATACATAGACAGGTTTTTGCGTATTAACACAACCAATGATTTCATGTGGAAAGTATCTCCAGAATTTTTTCAGACAATCCTTTGAAAGTTGATAATCGCCTTAGTTGTTATCTCCCTTGCACTGGCCCTGGAACGTTGCAATAATTTGCGTTCGCTACAGATTAATAAATTCTTTAATTATCTTAAGCGTCCACAATCTATGAAATCACCAAACTGATTATAAGCTAAAGCACAGGTATCAAAACACACACACTTGGTAATTAAGGAATTAGTAATTAAAGGTGAACGCATATAATTGCAAAATTCCATGGTCAATGCAGAGGAGGAAAAAATTGCTATGGGTTAGCTCCCCTGATCTGTATATTTATTTCGAAATCCTGCGTAACCTTGCTTAGTTTCGTGTCTTCTCAAGCGAAACGGACGTTATTACCAGTTTCATTATTTATCCATAAATAAATGATATTTATTCACCAATGCGGTGTTGAGTATTCATTCTCAGATTTCGATACTAACGTCTATATATATGTAAGTGTGTGTGTGTGTGTGGAGGTGCAATGGCCCAGTGGTTAAGGCAGCGGTCGTGAGATCGCGGTTTCGATTGCCAGTGTTTATTGTCAGTGTTTATTGAGCGGAAACACCTAAAGCTCCACGAGGCTCCAGTAGAGAGTGGTGGTGAATCCTGCTGTACTCTTTCACCATAACTTTCTCTCACTCTTTCTTCGTGTTTCTGTTGTACTTGTATTTCAAAGGGTCAGTCTTGTCACACTGAATCTCCCCGAGAACTTCGTTCAGGACACACGTGTCTGTGGAGTGCACCGCCACTTGCACGTTACTTTCCCGAGCAAGCTGTTCCGTTGATCGGATAAACTGGAACCCTTGTCGTAGTAACCGATGGAGTGCCACGACATGTGTGTGTGTGTTTGTTAGTTTGTTTGCACCTCCGTGACCTAGCAGTTCGGCTAAAAGACTAATAGGAAAAGCATCAAACTTAAGTCGATATTTTTGACGAAAATCTCTTGAAGGCGCTGACTCACTATAGTCGCAGCCCAATGACTGAAAGCAGTGTTATAGAACTTACCAGCTGTAATCAAAAAGTATCCAACCTTCCTATTTTATTATGCGCAAAAGATTATTTTAAGTCAAATTTTAAAAAAAATATTACTTGTTTTTTGGCCAAAGGTCCGATAATTTTTGACTACACCTAGTATTTGTAAATTTATCGGAATTTATAAATATTATGCACTAAAATGTTTCAGAATTCAAAAATTAAAGAAAGGGATGAAATTCAGTTTTGCAGTTTTAAAGAACTTTATTTTTCACAAACAAGCATTTCTAAAAGTTATTGTATTTCAAGTCTTACTGGTTACAGAAAACAGCCTTGCGATCATTGCTGATCTTGAAACGCAATTCTGAAATATACAAAATATGAATATATACATAGATATAAAAAAGATATAAAAATGCTTTTAAAAATCTAGAAGTTAATCTTATCTTCCAAAAATAAATCCTTGTAGGTAAAAGACTTAAATTAGAAAATTGCGATCAAGTGTCTATAGTATTTGCATAATTTACTATTTTTCTTTAGCCCTGGGACACATCGGAACGCTTAATCAATTACCATGGCATATTACTGACGAAGATCAAAATATTCCATATGAACGTGACTTTGGTCCATCACAGTATATATGGCCAGCAATTTCCAATGACGATAGAAGCCGATACCAATAACACCATTTTATATTCATTTCTTTACTGCCCACAAGGGGCTATACACAGAGGGGACAGTCAAGGACAAACAAACGGATTAAGTTTATTATATCGACCCCAGCGCGTAACTGGTACTTATGTAATCGACCCCGAAAGGATGAAAGGCAAAGTTGACCTCGGCGGAATTTGAACTCAGAACGTAACAGCAGACGAAATACGGCTACGCATTTCACCCGGCGTGCTAACGATTCTGCCAGCTCGCCGCCTTACATAATCTTTTCTACTATAGGAACAAGGCCTGCAATTTTGTGGAGGGGACTAGTAGATTGCGTGAACCCCAGTATTTCACTGGTACTTATTTTATCGACCACGAAAGGATGAAAGGGTGAAGTTATACTCGGCGGAATTCGAACCCGAGTATAAACAGCCGGAACAAACAAAGCTAAGCCTTTTATCCGACGCTCTAAAGGGATTGATAACTCACCGTTTTAAACGGTTTCAAATTTTGATAGAAGGCGAATCATAGAGGAGTTAATGTTTGTCCAATTTCCATCTCATCTACCAAAACCATTCTGACAGTTTTACTATTACTATGGCCGCTAGGACTCTAGATCTTTCTGTAATGCGATAATTTAGAAATAAAAGTGTCAAACGAAATATGATAAAATGAAATATAAAGAAGTTACTTACATTGGTTTTGACAATATGGCGGAGGAATTTCGCTACATCTTTGAGTTTGGGGATCAAAGAAAAGATTGAATTGACACGGCATGGAAGGGTATGAGGTACGCTTGAAACAGGGAATATACCTGTGGCAGTCAGCAGGGTCACGGTTCATCCCGTCTGGGTATTGGTTACAGAGAGGATCATCTGAAGAGAAAATGTTTTAATAAAGTTTTAATGCAAGTGCGATAATTAATTTTGGTCATATCTTGATTTTTAGAAAATGTAGTCACAAGGACCATATATTATGAAATAGTATCAAATGATACAATATATACATCAGTTCACATATATACAAATGCAGATATATATTACTTCCGGGTTTCGTAGAGGAAAGACGCGTTTGCTTTTGCTCTGTGAATAAAACAAAAAGATTTGCATAAATCGACGAAATAATCTACTAAAACTAACAAAACGTAGAACTTGTTAACTCATAACTATCTACTAAAACACGTTAATTAAAAATATATTAATTAAAAACGTAATATATTTCGCTTGAAGCCAAATATAGTACATTAAAGTTAGTTACGTATGCTAGATTCTTCGCCGAAAAAGCACGTGGTGGCAAGTCTTTAACTTATCTCCAACCAAATGTAAGAAGGAAAAAGAATTGTTCACTTTTCTGTTTTGAAAGAAAACTTCTTCGTACAAGCACGAAGGTTTGGACTGTTCCTTTTACGATAAGTAACGTTTTCATATTTTTGTTTATTATTTTTTATTTTCCTTTAATGTAAGCTAACATCTCAGTTACGATTTACGACGCCATCTTTGTTTACATTCTGAGAATAACTTTCTTTCAAATTCTGTTTCGCTTTCAATCTATCTTTCATTTTATCTCTATAAAACTAATATTTAAAAATCCTTTTCATTTGTTTATTTTCCTGTAATTTAAGCTTACGACTGAGAAATATAAGAGCATGGACAATTGCTAGTGTTGATCCACCGAACAACATCATCACTGCCGCGCTAAACAACAATAGATTTCATAGAACCATTGACCAAAATAGAGCGAAAGAAAGGTCTTACATGCTTGTAAGACCACACATCAAAACATTGGATAACATAATTGAAAATTATTGTGGCAAGGCTGATGGGGATGAAGAGAACGAAAAGGAGAAGGAAGCCGGAAGTCTGTGTGATCCAGGAGTTCCTCAGGAAAATGGATCACCTACCTCGGTGACCGACCAAGTAGTGAAGGATAGGGAAGCCAAGGGAGCAGAAACCGGAAGCCCCCCCCCCCTGTACCAGTGGTCCAACAAAGAAATGAGAAATTAGAAAAACAGAAGAAAAAAGGAAGGACCGAAAACAAAACTAAGGAGGGAAAGGGAAGAAAAGGAAAAACGACCGAAGCTGAAACCCCGACCCACCACACAAACAGCAGAGAACCCCATGTGGGATCCAATGCCAACTAGTACACTTCAGGAAAGAAGAAACCTGGAAGGCACCGAAGAACCTGTAGATTCTACCTGCGGGGCAAATGTTGGCATGGTGAGGACGGCAAAAACTGCCGGTTCGCTCACCCGACAGCCCGCCAGAACTTCAGGGGACTCAAAGAAAAAAGCTTTACTGAGGGAAGTCAAGAAATGTCTCCCAGGAAAACTTTCAAAAAAGAAGTGCGCTCCTCAGATGTTCTGCGCAACGCAGCAGCTGAGCAAGAGTCTTTTTTATGCATGGCACAAAGAATTGTCCAGTAGCTAACCTAGCTACACCAAGCACAGAGAAGGAACCCTGCCCACCACTATGCAAGACCACCACAGTCAACAGACAATGGATGGCCTCCCCTAAAACCTGCACAGCCGTCACCCCAATACTTTCAATAATTATTGAGGGCCTATTGCATCAAAGTAGAAACAAAATTCCTTTCCTGACAGATCTTACTGCTTCCAATCAAGCCCTATGCATAGCACTCGTGGAAACTCACCTCAGCCCTGATATAGAAGACGCAGATGTACACATACCAAACTATGCTATACTGCGAACAGACTGAAGGGAAAGGAGCCATGGTGGAGATGCTGTATGCATTCGAGATGACCTCACACCCGAGGTCTTAATGACATACTTAAATTCGGTATGTGACGCTCTAATTGTATACATAAGACAACATAATATAGTCATATGCAATACATATTGCCCACAGGGTGCCCCTAATCACATAGGCAAGTTTGAAGATTGCCTCACAAGAATTAAAGAAATCCTCATGAATCTGGAACACCACGTGACCATATTTCTTATGGGTGATTTCAACTTCCCCAACGTCAAATGGCCTGAAGTTCTCATACTCTCAGGAATGAATCATTGCAAGCAAGTACAGGTGGAGTCCCTGCTCAACGTCACCAACGCCTTATTCATGGAGCAAGTTGTACTCAAATCAGCTAGGGCGAATAACATTCTGGATCTCTGCTTCACGAACAATATGGACATCATTCATGATGTGAAAGTGACACCGACATTAGTTTCGGATCACAACATAATAGAGTTGTCTATGTTTGGGCCAAAAGTAACCAGAGACATACAGCCTAAAGGAAGCACCCAAAATCTCTCCAATCTGAACAGCCACAAAGAAGATTGGAAATCGATCCAAAAGGGATCCTCAGAGAGGACTGGCCGGAATGTCTCTCCACACCAGACATTGACGTGAAACTAGAATGTTTCATGTCTTCTGTGCAAGCCGTATGCCAGAATTATGTTCAAGATCACAAAGCC
>NC_043002.1:12789897-12809897 GCF_006345805.1 Octopus sinensis
TTTACACCCACCCCACAACACCCCAACTATAATGAAATGAAAGAAGACATCGCAGAATTCTGCAGAAAATTAAGACTTACTGAAGAGGTATATGACAAATACAACGAGGACGAATCGTTAGTCAGAAATAGGAGTAACTACACCCCCTCTAAAGGTAAGAACAAAACACTTGATGATTTCTGTGACCACATATCAAATTACCCATATCAACATATGCACAAACAAAAACACAAACCAAACTTCAGCAAAAAAGAATGGGCTGAGTTGAACAAATTAAAACAAGATGAAACAATAACAATCAAAGAGGCCGATAAAGGGAGTGCTGTTGTCTTAATGGATACGACATTTTACATAACTTTGGTACTATCTATGCTGGAAGACACAACATACTATGAAAAGGCACAAAACTACAGTCAACAAAAAATAATGAGGGAACTAAAATCCATGTTAAACCCATACAAAGAAGGGCTCACCGACAAAGAATATGATTATATGACCAATTTCACAAGTAAAACCAGCCAATTCTACGGTATACCCAAGATACACAAAAGTGAGAAAATAAGTAACGCATGCAAGATAGCTACAGACAAAATAATTAAAGTCCCTAATCCTAATGACCTCAAATTGAGACCCATAATAGCAGGTCCCGCATGCGAAACCCACCGCCTCAGTAACTTTTTAGACACCCTGTTAAAACCACTCCTCAAACATGTCAAAAGCTATATAAGGGACGACTTGGATATGCTCAATCACCTACCGAATACTATAAACAAAACACCATACTGGTATCCTTCGATGTAGTCAACCTCTAATCCAATCTCCCCCACAACCTAGGACTAGAGGCAATCCAATTCTGGCTAGAGAATCACGCCAACGAACTCCCACATCGGATCAAAAAAGAATTCGTGTTTGAAGGGGTTAAATTCACCCTGGAAAATAACTTCTTCGCCTTCAAAGACAACTTCTACCGGCAAAAATAGGGGACTGCGATGGGTACACGAATAGCCCCCTTCTTTGCCAACCTAGTCATAGGATATCTAGAGATCAGTCTGTATCGTAATGTTCTAGAAAGATATGGCAGCCCTTTCTCCATCTACATAGAAAACAACTGGAAGAGATATCTAGATGACTGTTTCATTCTTTGGCATAAAAATATAGAAAAACTCAAAGAATTTCAAGAAATTTTTAACGGACTCGACGTAAACATCCAATTCACGATGGAATATAGCCAGCAACAACTCCCCTTCCTCGATATCCTCATTAAGAAAGCTAATAATGTAATAGAAACAGACATATATTATAAGCCTACAGATTCTAAGCAATATCTTCCATTCAATTCATGCCACCCCAGATACACCAGGATGAATATCCCCTTCAATCTAGCAAAAAGGATATGCACTATAGTTTCTAATGCAAACACCAGAGACACACGACATCAAGAACTAAAAGATACCCTTATCACCAGGAACTACCCACCTTCACTTATTGACATGTGCATTCAACGTGCCCTTCAACTTAACATCAAGGAACTGAGACATCCAAAATCAAAGAAAAACTTACGACCAAAAGCCTTACCATACATCTCCACACACAACCCTCTCAATAATGAAGCCTTCGGCACCATCCTCCACAACATACCCCTCCTAAAAAAAGACCACAGAATGAACACAATCCTCCAAACACACACGATCATAAAAAGCAAGAGACAGCCTAAATCTATGAAAAGTCTCATAACACAAACCCGAATACACTCTTCAACACAGAAGCCGACAGTAAAAAAATGTGGAAGATCCAATTACGGGATATGCGATTATCTAATTGAGGGATCAGAGTTCTCCTTCAAACAGGGACAACGGTTTACAGTGAAAAGCAACTTCACATGTGCTTCGGAGAACCTGATATACACACTAACCTGCTCTGGGTGTCAAGAGCAGTACTTAGGCCAAACAAAAAATAGTTTGCGTAAAAGAATGGCCCTGCACAGACACCAGATAAAAATTCCCCAAAACAGAAAAATAGCTTTCAGCCAACACATAGATACTTGCGCCAACAACAAAACACCAGGCTTCAGGATTCCACCACCCCTACCAATTTAGGGACGATACAACCTCGAGACAACGAATAAGTAAAGAAACTCTCTTTATAACAAAATACAGGCCACTACTTAACGGGTCTACGACAAACGATTAATATACCTCAACTTTAGAAAAACAGAAATATACACACACAAATATTACATTCCAAAGAATCCATTACAAATCAGCCCCAATCACAGCTATAATCCATAACGTGCCAACTTCAAGTCATACAACACCTCACTACATTCACTCATTCATATTCTCCCTTCTCGTTTTTCTTCTTCTTCCTCTTCTTCATCATCATCATCATTATCATCATCATCGTCGTCATCATCATCTTCTTCTTCTCCTTCTTCTTCTTCTTCATCTTCTTCTTCTTCTTCTTCTTCTTCTTCTTCTTCTTCTTCTTTTCTTCTTCTTCTTCTTCTTCTTCATCATCATCATCAACATCATCTACTTCTTCTTCTTCTTCTTCTTCTTCTTCTTCTTCTTCTACTCTACCTTCTACCTCTTAACTTTATCACTAATGCTTTTTAGTATAACACCTACGCAAATTCCATAAACAAACCTTTCAATAGAAATATTCTCCTGAATTGAACTGCAACTGCTAGCCGCCACTGACCATTCAAAATACGACCATCAAGGCACTCCCAAATATTTCCACCCCCTCTCCTCATCAACCTCCTCCTTCTTCTACCCTACCAAGAATTCACAATGGCCTCGAACAAACAAGTGCAAACAAGGGAGACAAAGAAAGGCAGAATGCCACTTATATTTGAACACTATACAAATATTCCTTTAAAAAAACATTTCTTTTAATTTTTCTAAATTTAATTATTTAATCGTTACAGTTGAAAAGGTCTCAAAATGACCGAAACCGGTACTGAAATGTTCTTTATAAAAATATTTTAGCATTTTCTATTTTGACTTGTTTTTCATATATATCAACTCGTGTGTTCCATTTCACCCTTATACATATATATATATATATATATATATATATATATATATATATATATATATATATATATATATATATATATATATATATATATATATATATTGTGTATGTATATGTATGTTGTTTTACTTAATTTAAAATATATATACACACTAATTATGCAACTATTTAACTATATTTATAGAAACAAATAATACTTAGGCCTATAGTACCGTAGACGTACTTATCTCAAGGCGTGTATATACATATATGCATATATATACGCATACATACATTTATACACATTTGTGATATGTAGGAGTGTTAATGCATTAACCAAGCTTAGCCTTCTTAACATGTGGTTCTTGGGAATATAGTGGCTCTTGGAGAAAGTTTGATTGTTTAGACACACATATATATAGATATAGTTCTATATAAAAAGATTCCACGGGCATACGGGGTAGTTGTTAAGAGCTCGAGCTACTAACCCCAAGATTCCGAGTTCGATTCCAAGCAGTGACCTGAACAACAACAATAATAATAATAATAATAATAACAACAGCATCGAAAGATACCCTAGGAATGAGAACCCAGGTTCGAAATTTCTCCAAGACACTTGATGAAGGATGGAGGGTATATCAGCCGAAACGTTGTGTTAACAAAATACAAGATGAGGACAAATATCCGTCTAATGTAAATAATGTAAATAATATATATAAATGTCTTTGTAATTTGTTTTTTAAAACTTAACTATTGAAGGACCCTTCTGTTTTATCTTTCTCACTTAAATTATCGAAATTGGAAAGTGAATACTTAATCATATTATTGTCTCACTTTGCTATTGAAAAAAGAAAAACATGAACGACCAATTGACATAAAGCTTTATTTATCTATTGTATTTCGGGACGGTCATTTTTTATTACTTGTTTTGGTAAATAAACACACGCACTATATATTCGTTCTTCACCTGTTTATTTCTGTTTTTATTCTAAGTCCATTGTCCGGAAATCATTCAGTCTTTCTAACTCTAGAGATATTTCAAAGTCAACCAAGGTCAAAGAGTTAGAAATAAACCTCAGTGGTAACGAAATGATATGTACAGGTCTGTGGATGGCTTCTTGACAGTAATGTGAATTAAAATTATTTCATTACCAGGTGTTCTTTTACTCGTTTCAGTCATTTGACTGTGGCCATGCTGGATCACCGCCTTTTTGTCGAAGAAATCGACCCCTGGACTTATTCCTTGTAAGCCTGGAGCTTATTCTATCGGTCTCTTCTGCCGAACCGCTAATGTTACGGGGGCCATAAACACATCAACATCGGATGTCACACACACACACACACACACACACACACACACACACACACACATATATGAAGGGATTCTTTCAGTTTCCGTCTACCAAATCCACTCACAAGGCTTTGTTTGAACCAAAGCTATAGTAGAAGACACTTGCCCAAGGTGCCACGCGGTGGGGCTGAAGCCGGAAATGAACCATGTGGTCGGTAAGCAAGCTTCTTATCACACAACCACGCCTGCGCCTAGGAGAACTGAAGGAAAATCCTTTGGTAAACGGAAACTAAAAGGAGCCCGTCGTATATACATACATATATACATACATACACACACACGCACACACACACACACACACACACACACATATATATATATATATATATAGATAGATAGATAGATAGATAGATAGATAGATAGATAGATAGATAGATAGATAGATAGATAGATAGATGGATAGATAGATAGATAGATAGATAGATAGATAGATAGATAATTAATAATAATACATAAAAAGTGTGTTATTGTCTCGAAGATTTTCATGGTAGTTGAAAAGTCATTAGCGTCTATTTCTAATTCAGTACGAGGCGAAGCAATTGGCTGAGCCCTGATTATAAATAAGTATATAATTATAGAATATTTTGTATATTTCACGTAAAAGGTTTTTTTAGCGTTCTGACTACTCGGTAAAATTATTATTCTTTAATTATTTAATCAATTTTACTCACTCTCTCTCTCTATATATATATATACATGTATATATATATATATATATATATATATATATATATATATATATATATATATATATATATATATATATATATATATATATGTGTATATATACATGTATATATATATATATATATATATTATATATATATATATACATGTATATATATACATGTATATATATTTATATATACATATATATATATATATATATATATATATATATATATATGTATATACATATAGGAAAAAAGCAACAAGAATGGATCAAAATATCGGTACAATTGTTTCGTACGAAGACATCTTTAATAAGGCTACAAAAATTGCAGTAAATATAGGTGGCTCGTACTCATCAGCCGAAAAAACATCCGAGATTTCCAAACATCAAAGGGGGTAATGTTACACTCGTGAAACATCATGGAAAGTTCTATAAAAATGGAAATTTAGATAAGAATTTGGTTTCTAAGATTTCAATTAGTATTACACAGTCATATATCAGGTTTTTAAAAAGTATTTTCAAAACATCTTAGTTTTCCAGGAAGTGAAGAAAAAGGTGAGGGTGTGAATATATCCTTATTGAAGAAAGTTGGATTCCTGGAGATATGATGAGAATTATTGTACTCACAGAATATGCGTTTGTCCATATATAGTTTTTTTCGCCTGATGGGTACGGGCCATCTATATTTACTACAATTTTTGTAGCCTTATAAAAAGATGTATTCTTACGAAACAATTGTACCGATATTTTGATCCATTCTTGTTGCTTTTCTCCTATTTGTAATCTCCCCACTTTATCGTATGGTTAACACCGAATAGATTTCTTGTGTATCCTAGTCAAGTACCATATTCATGTGAATTCAATAGAACTCATTTGAATCTTAAGTTCTTAAACCGTATATATATATATATATATATATATAAACTATCACTTCGTCGGTTGCGACGATCAGAGTTCCAGCTAATCCAAACGATGTCCTTATCGTGAAATTACCGTTGCTGAGCACTCCATAAACATGCATACACTTATCTTAGTTTCTTTGAATGAATATCTTAAAAGGAAACTCTCTAAGAAATCCCATCATATTCATACATACACAAATAAATATTTGTCAGTGCTAACTACATCCCCAAGGATGGAGCCTTGTATCTTTGCTGAAAACCGGCTCCCTCCTCAGTGGAAGATTTATAATCATTAGAAAATTGAAGATACACGCACTTGCTATTGGTTAGCTCCCCTGATCTGTATATTTATTTCGAAATCCTGCGTAACCTTGCGTTGTTTCGTGTCTTCTCAAACAAAACGGACGTTATTACCAGTTTCATTATTTATCCATAAATAAATGATATTTATTCACCAATGCAATGTTGAGTATTCATTCTCAGATTTCGATACTAACGTCTATATATATGTAAGTGTGTGTGTGTGTGTGTGTGTGTGGAGGTGCAATGGCCCAGTGGTTAAGGCAGCGGTCGTGAGGTCGCGGTTTCGATTCCCAGACCGGGCATTGTCAGTGTTTATTGAGCGGAAACACCTAAAGCTCCACGAGGTTCCAACAGGGAGTGGTGGCGGATCCTGCTGTACTCTTTCACCATTACTTTCTCTCATTCTTTCTTCTGTGTTTCTGTTGTACTTGTATTTCAAAGGGTCAGCCTTGTGACACACTGTGTCACGCTGAATCTGCACGAGAACTTCGTTCAGGACACACAGCCACTTACACGTTACTTTTCCGAGCAGGCTGTTCCGTTGATCGGATAAACTGGAACCCTTGTCGTAGTAACCGATGGAGTGCCACGACATGTGTGTGTGTGTGTGTGTGTTTGTTAGTTTGTTTGCATCTCCGTGACCTTGCGGTTCGGCTAAAAGACTAATAGGAAAAGCATCAAACTTAAGTCGAAGTTTTTGACGAAAATCCCTTGAAGGCGCTGACCCACCATAGTCGCAGCCCAATGACTGAAAGCAGTGTTATAGAACTTACCAGCTGTAATCAAAAAGTATCCAACCTTTTATTTAATATTTTGCGCAAAATAACAAAGCGTGAGCAAAATCTGCATGGGTATACGCAAAGATTTCCCCCTGCAGTGATGTGTTGGGTACAGCCTTGAAGTGTGCTGTGAGATTTTTTAAAGTCAAATTTTAAAAAAATATTACTTGCTTTTTGGCCAAAGTTCGGATAATTTTTGTCTACACCTAGTATTTGTAAATTTATTGGAATTTATAAACATTATGCACTAAAATGTTTCAGAATTCAAAAATTAAAGAAATGGATGAAAATCAGATTTGCAGTTTTAAAGAACTTTATTTTTCACAAAAAAACATTTCTAAAAGTTATTGTATTTCAAGTCTTACTGGTTACAGAAAACAGCCTTGCGATAATTGCTGATCTTGAAACGCAATTCTGAAATATACAAAATATGAATATATATATAGATATAAAAAAGATATAAAATTGCTTTAAAAAATCTAGAAGTTAATCTTATCTTCCTAAAATAAATCCTTGTAGGTAAAAGACTTAAATTAGAAAATTGCGATCAAGTGTCTATAGTATTTGCATAATTTACTATTTTTCTTTAGCCCTGGGCACATCGGAACGCTTAATCAATTACCATGGCATATTACTGACGAAGATCACAACGTTACATATGAACGTGACTTTGGTCCATCACAGTATATAAGGCCAGCAATTTCCAATGACGATAGAAGCCGATACCAATAACACCACTTTATATTCATTTCTTTACTGCCCACAAGGAACTATACACAGAGGGGACAGTCAAGGACAAACAAACGGATTAAGTTTATTATATCGACCCCAGCGCGTAACTGGTACTTATGTAATCGACCCCGAAAGGATGAAAGGCAAAGTCGACCTCGGCAGAATTTGAACTCAGAACGTAACAGCAGACGAAATACGGCTACGCATTTCACCCGGCGTGCTAACGATTCTGCCAGCTCGACGCCTTACATAATCTTTTCTACTATAGGAACAAGGCCTGCAATTTTGTGGAGGGGACTAGTAGATTGCGTGAACCCCAGTATTTCACTGGTACTTATTTTATCGACCACGAAAGGATGAAAGGGTGAAGTTATACTCGGCGGAATTCGAACCCGAGTATAAACAGCCGGAACAAACAAAGCTAAGCCTTTTATCCGACGCTCTAAAGGGATTGATAACTCACCGTTTTAAACGGTTTCAAATTTTGATAGAAGGCGAATCATAGAGGAGTTAATGTTTGTCCAATTTCCATCTCATCTACCAAAAGCATTCTGACAGTTTTACTATTACTATGGCCGCTAGGACTCTAGATCTTTCTGTAATGCGATAATTTAGAAATAAACGTGTCAAACGAAATATAATAAAATGAAATATAAAGAAGTTACTTACATTGGTTTTGACAATATGGCGGAGGAATTTCGCTACATCTTTGAGTTTGGGGGTCAAAGAAAAGATTGAATTGACACGGCATGGAAGGGTATGAGGTACGCTTGAAACAGGGAATATACCTGTGGCAGTCAGCAGGGTCACGGTTCATGCCGTCTGGGTATTGGTTACAGAGAGGATCATCTGAAGAGAAAATGTTTTAATAAAGTTTTAATGCAAGCGCGATAATTAATTTTGGTCATATCTCGATTTTTAGAAAATGTAGTCACAAGGACCATATATTATGAAATAGTATCAAATTATACAATATATACATCAGTTCACATATATACAAATGCAGATATATATTACTTCCGGGTTTCGTAGAGGAAAGACGCGTTTGCTTTTGCTCTGTGAAAAAAAACAAGAAGATTTGCATAAATCGACGAAATAATCTACTAAAACTAACAAAACGTAGAACTTGTTAACTCATAACGATCTACTAAAATACATTAATTAAAAATATATTAATTAAAAACGTAATATATTTCGCTTGAAGCCAAATATAATACATTAAAGTTAGTTACGCATGCTAGATTCTTCGCCGTAAAAGCACGTGGTGGCAAGTCTTTAACTTATCTCCAACCAAATGTAAGAAGGAAAAAGAATTGTTCTCTTTTCTGTTTTGAAAGAAAACTTCTTCGTACAAGCACGAAGGTTTGGACTGTTCCTTTTACGATAAGTAACGTTTTCATATTTTTGTTTATTATTTTTTATTTTCCTTTAATGTAAGCTAACATCTCAGTTACGATTTACGACGCCATCTTTGTTTACATTCTGAGAATAACTTTCTTTCAATTTCTGTTTCGCTTTCAATTTATCTTTCATTTTATCTCTATAAAACTAATATTTAAAAATTCGTTTCATATGTTTATTTTCATGTAATTTAAGCTTACGACTGAGAAATATAAGAGCATGGACAATTGCTAGTGGTGATCCGCCGAGCAACATCATCGCTGCCGCGCTAAACAACAATGGATTTCATAGAACCATTGACCAAATAGAGCGAATGAAAGGAGAATTTATCCGGTCTTACATGCTTGTAAGACCACACATCAAAACATTGGATAACATAATTGAAAAGTATTGTGGCAAGGCTGATGGGGATGAAGAGAACGAAAAGGAGAAGGAAGCCGGAAGTCTGTGTGATCCAGGAGTTCCTCAGGAAAATGGATCACCTACCTCGGTGACCGACCAGGTAGTGAAGGATAGGGCAGCCAAGCGAGCAGAAACCGGAAGCCCCCCTGTAGCAGTGGTCCAACAAAGAAATGAGAAATTAGAAAAACAGAAGGAAAAAGGAAGGACCGAAAACAAAAATAAGGAGGGAAAGGGAAGAAAAGGAAAAACGACCAAAGCTGAAACCCCGACCCACCACAAAAACAGCAGAGAACCCCATGTGGGATCCAATGCCAACCAGTACACTTCAGGAAATAAGAAACCTGGAAGGCACCGAAGAACCTGTAGATTCTACCTGCGGGGCAAATGTTGGCATGGTGAGGACGGCAAAAACTGCCGGTTCGCCCACCCGACAGCCCGCCAAAACTTCAGGGGACTCAAAGAAAAAAGCTTTACTGAGGGAAGGCAAGAAATGTCTCCCAGGAAAACTTTCAAAAAAGAAGTGCGCTCCTCAGATGTTCTGCGCAACGCAGCAGCTGAGTAAGAGTCTTTTTTATGGATGGCACAAAGAATTGTCCAGTAGCTAACCTGGCTACACCAAGCACAGAGAAGGAACCCTGCCCACCACTATGCAAGACCACCACAGTCAACAGACAATGGATGGCCTCCCCTAACACCTGCACAGCCGTCACCCCAATACTTTCAATAATTATTGAGGGCCTATTGCATCAAAGTAGGAACAATATTCCTTTCCTGACAGATCTTACTACTTGCAATCAAGCCCTATGCATAGCACTCGTGGAAACTCACCTCAGCCCTGATATAGAAGTCGCAGATGTACACATACCAAACTATGCTATACTGCGAACAGACAGAAGGGAAAGGAGCCATGGTGGAGTTGCTGTATGCATTCGAGATGACCTGACACCCGAGGTCTTAATGACATACTTAAATTCGGTATGTGACGCTCTAATTGTATACATAAGACAACATAATATAATCATATGCAATACATATTGCCCACAGGGTGCCCCTAATCACATAGGCAAGTTTGAAGATTGCCTCACAAGAATTAAAGAAATCCTCATGAATCTGGAACACCACGTGACCATATTTCTTATGGGTGATTTCAACTTCCCCAACGTCAAATGGCCTGAAGGTCTCATACTCTCAGGAATGAATCATTGCAAGCAAGTACAGGTGGAGTCCCTGCTCAACGTCACCAACGCCTTATTCATGGAGCAAGTTGTACTCAAATCAACTAGGGCGAATAACATTCTGTATCTCTGCTTCACGAACAATATGGACATCATTCATGATGTGAAAGTGACACCGACATTAGTTTCGAATCACAACATAATAGAGTTGTCTATGTTTGGGCCAAAAGTAACCAGAGACATACAGCCTAAAGGAAGCACCCAAAATCTCCGGACTGGCCGGAATGTCTCTCCACACCAGACATTGACGTGAAACTAGAATGTTTCATGTCTTCTGTGCAAGCCGTATGCCAGAATTATGTTCAAGATCACAAAGCCAACACAAATAGGAGCAAGATTCCAAGAGACAGGAAGATCCTCATGAGACGACGGACGAAGGTTGCAAATCGTCTCAACGAACTTCCCAAAAGTAGCGAAACGTCCCGCCTAAAAACAACACTGATTGAGATCGAAAAAAGGCTGCAACAATCCTACGTGAGGGAGAAAGCAGACAAAGAAGCCTAGGTTATAAAAAACATTAAATCCGACCCAAAGGCCTTCTTTCATTACGCGAAAGAAACAGTCTCAGTGCACTACAAGATAGGACCCCTCCTCCAAAAGGATGGCTCCCTCACAGACAGTCCAACAAAGATCAGTGAGATGCTTTACCACCTCGTTGGAACACAGACAAGTGAACGAAACAGTGGACTTCTTTGCCGCTTCACCTATAACCAGCGAGGCGGTAACAATAGAATGTATTGACATTGGCGAAAAAGATGTCCTACTAGCCATAGATGGAGTGGACACAAACAACTGCTGTCCAGATGGTTTTCCAGCAATCCTCCTTAAAGTTTGTAAGCATGCCCTAGCAAAACCCCTCAAGATTCTCTTCCAGAGCTTTGTTGCGAATGGCAAACTGCCAAGCAAGCTGAAGGAGGGAATAATATGCCCAATACATAAACGGGGAAGTAGAGCAGATGCCAAAAACTATAGGCCTATCACTCTGACTTCACACATCAGCAAAGTCATGGAAAGGATAGTCAGAAAGAAACTAATCGCATTCCTTGAGGAAAATAACTTGCTGAGTGATACCCAGCATGGTTTTCGACCAGGTAGGAGCTGCCTGACCCGGCTCTTACAAAATTATGACTGGATTTTGAGGCAGTTACTCAACAAATCAAATGTGGACGTAATCTACCTTGATTTTGCAAAAGTTTTTGACAAGGTGGATCATGCTATGATATGGCACAAACTGCGTGACCTCGGCATAGATGGAAAACTTGGAGTTTGGTTACATGACTTCCTGAAAGATTGGAGTCAGGCAGTAGTGGTTAATGGAGCCACCTCTATGAACACACAAATATTGAGCAGTGTTCCACAGGGCACTGTCTTGGTACCATTGCTTTTTATATTGGCCCTCTCAGATATGCCCTCAAATGCCCGGATGGCCACTCTGGCAAGCTATACAGATGATACGAAAGTCTCGCAGAAAATACAGAACACCAGCGATGTTGCAAAACTGCAGCAGGAGGTGGACTCGATCTACAGATGGGCTGAGGATAATAATATGCAGTTTAATGCTGAAAAATTCCAGGCCCTGCGCTACCAGCATCCAAAACTGAATATTAAACTTACAGGATACACCGGTCCACAGGGAATTTCAATCCCAGAGCCTAAGTCTGTGAGGGACCTAGGAATCGACCTGAGAGATGATATCTCTTTCCAAGTGCACATTACCAGGATGACGACAAAGTGCAGAAGACTGGCTGGATAGAACCTAAGAACATTCAGAACCAGAGATGAGGAAACAATGATGGCCCTCTGGCGGACATTCGTCCTCAGCCGCCTGGATTACTGCTCACAGCTATGATCACCCACCAGCTTAAAATTACAGCTGTCCTTGAAGCAATCCAGAGACGATTCACAAAGAAGATTGTCTCTTTGGAACAGCTCAGCTACTGGGAAAGCTTGAATCAGCTAAGACTCTACTCCCTGGAGAGAAAACGGGAGAGGTGTGCAGTAATATACGTCTGGAAGATCCTGGAAGGTATTGTGCCAAATTTTGGCATTGTAAGCTACACCAATACTAGAATGGGACGACACTGCATACTGCCAAAGATCCCAGCAATGCCATCACGCTTCAGGACCAGCTTCTGCAACAGCCTGGGTTTCAAGGGCCCACAGCTTTTTAATATTCTGCCAAAGAGTCTGAGGAACTTGCACAAAGTAGATGTATCGGTCTTTAAATCAAAGCTGGACATCTTCCTGTCGAGAGTCCCAGATAACCCTACCTCACGGCAAGAGGTGCAAATGAGAGTAGCTATGTCAAACTCCATTCTTTACCAAGTGCCACATATTAGAGGGGGTTCTTCGTAATAACAGTGTAGCACAAAACGGCGGTGCATCAGCATGGCCGCAGCTCTGAGCTGAAACAAGCAACATATATATATATATAAACACACACACATATATATATATGTATATATATATATATATATATATATATATATATATATATATATATATATATATATATATATATATATATATATACATATATATATATGTATTTATATATCTGTATATATATATACAGGGAGAGAGAGAGAGAGAGATCGTTAGCTACTACACACATTTATTTCTCTCTATGTGTTTTTTCTATGTCCCTTTCTGAATAAGAGCGTAGGCTCGAAACGTAAAACAGTTTTTCTTTTCCTGAGTGTTATACTAATACATCTGTTTGTTTGTACATGACCTGTCTTCGTCTTTTGTTTTTTTCGTAAACTCTCGTTTAATAATAATAATAATAATAATAATAATAATAATAATAATAATGATGATTATAATAATACTAATAATAAGCAACCATACTCTGGGATATGCCGATACACACAGATAGAGAAATTAAGGCCAACAGACCAGATATAGTTGTCAGAGATCATGAAGAAAAAAAATGCTTTCTAATTGATATATCAATACCGGCTGTTGACAACGTGTCTCTAAAAGAAATGGAGAATCTCTCAAAATACAAAGACCTGGAAATAGAGGTAACTAGAATGTGGAATCTGAAAACAGAAACAATTCCTATCATAGTAGGTGCATTAGGCATGATAAAAAAATATTAGTGAAAGCACGCAATAAAAATAAAACTACTGAATAACAATAATAATAATAAATAATAATAATAATAATAATAATAATAATAATAATAATAGTAATAATAATAATAATAATAATAATAATAATAATAATAATAGTATAATAATAATAATAATAATAATAATAATAATAATAATAATAAGATAGTGCTCATGGGAACTGCTCATATTCTACGCAAAATACTTGTTATGTAATCTCAACTTTTAAAACAAACAACTTTCGTATGGTTTTTAGGCATTCACTAGTACAACACTAAGTACAAAACCAAAAATACGGAACCGTAGGCATAACACCACCACGAACTTCCAACATGTTGTCTGTTGAGGTCTCTGGGTAGGAATTAGAGCCTGCTTGTGCAAATGTAAAGCAAAAGTCAAACATATAATAATAATAATAATAATAATAATAATAATAATAATAATAATAATAATAATAATAATAATAATAATAATAATAATAATAATAAAAATAATGATGATAATAATAATAATAATCATAATAATAATAATAATAATAATATTATAACTTGATAATAATAATAATAATAATAATACTAATAATAATAATAATAATAATAATAATAATAATAATAATAATAATAATAATAATAAAAGATAGTGCTCATGGGAACTGCACATATCCTACGCAAAATTCTTGTTATGTAATCTTAAGTTTTAAAACAAACAACTTTCGTATGGATTTTTAAACATTCACTAGTACAACACAAAGTACAAAACCAAATATATGGAACCCTAGGCATAACACCAACACGAACTTCCAACTTGTTGTCTCTTGAGGTCTCTGGGTAAGAATTGGAGCCAGCTTGTGCAAATGTAAAGCAAAAGTCAAACATAGAATAATAATAATTATAATAATAATAATAATAATAATAATAATAATAATAATAATAATAATAATAATAATAATAATAATAATAATAATGATGATGATAATAATAATAATAATAATAATAATAATTATAATAATAATAATAATAATAATAATAATAATAATAATAATAATAATAATAATAATAATAATAATAATAATAATATATAACTGCGCCCTTTTAAAGCCTAGCAAGACTCATGGGCCTGGTTTCCCGGTTTCTGTGGCGTATGTGTTCCCCAGCTGGATGGGACGCCAGTCCATCGCAGCGTTACTCATTTTTGCCAGCTTAGTGGACTGGAGCAACGTGAAATGAAGTGTTTTGCTCAAGAACAGAACGCGACGCCCGGTCCAGGAATCGAAACCACAATCTTACGATCATGATGCTGACACCCTGAACACTAAGCCATGCGCTTCCATTACTACTACTACTACTACTACTACTACTACTACTACTACTACTACTACTACTACTACTACTACTACTACTACTAATAATAATAATAATAATATTAATAATAATAATAATTATAATAATAATAACCCTTTCTACTATAGGCACAGAGTCTGGAATGTTGGGAGAGGGGTCCAGTCGATTAGACTGACCCCAGTACACAACTGGTTCTTACTTTCTCGACCCCGAAAGGATGAAAGGCTTAGTCGACCTCGGCGGAATTTGAACTCAGAATAGATGAAATTCCACTTCGCATTTTTTCCGGCGTGCTGACAGGATCTAGGATGCATCACCCAAAATCTAACATACAAAGGCTTATATACAACGTATAGAAGGTGGTAGAGGCCTTATACAATTGGAAAACTACTATAAAATAGCCACCATAGGACTGCAAAAATATCTACTTCAGAAGGAAGGAAAACTGATACAAATAGCGGCAAAACACGAGCAAAACAAAAAACAGTTTTCAGTATTTAAGGAAGGTGACAAATACAAACAAGATATCATACCACCTAACAAATATGAAAAAGAAGAAGATGAAGAAACAACAAAAGCTATAAAACAAATGAAATCCAAACTTAAAGTAGAACAGCAACGAACCATGATAAAATGAATGGCAAGAAAAGACCCTTCATGGCAAATACTGGACTAAACTAAATGCAAAAGAAATAGACAAAGAAAAGTCCCAGCAAATGTTGAGAAGCTCAGAACTCAAAGCAGAGACAGAGGGATTTTTAATTGCAACACAAGACCAAAGCCTCCCCAACAGAAATTACCAAAAACATATAATGAAAAGAAATAAAACAAGTAACTGCAGAATGTGTGGAGATGGGCAAGAAACAATAAATCATATATCTTTGGCTGCCCAGTCCTGGCTAAGAAGGAATATATAATCACAGACAGGACAGAGTTGGGACCTATATACACTGGAAGCTATGCCAACATTATGGAATAACAACAGAAAAAATATGGTATAGGCACACACAAGAAAAGGTCACAGAAAACGTGAAAGCAACCATACTCTGGGATATGGCAATACACACAGATAGAGAAATTAAGGCCAACAGACCAGATATAGTTGTCAGAGATCATGAAGAAAAAAATGCTTTCTAATTGTTGTGTCAATACCAGCAGATGACAACGTATCTCTAAAAGAAATGGAGAAACTTTCAAAATACAAAGACCTGGAAATAGAGGTAACCTTAATGTGGAATCTAAAACAGAAACAATAACTATCATAACAGGTGCTTTAGGCATGATAAAAAATATAGCAAAAACACCAGGACTTACAAACACATATATATACAGAAAATTGCACTACAAAGCACCGCACACATCCTACGCAGAACACTTTCAATACAGTAACCATCAGCGCACCACAAATCACAGCACATACCCAAGGCACACGGAGCTGCGCTCGGTAGTGAAGTGAAAGCATGCTATAAAAATATAATTACTGAGTTATAATAATAATAGCAATAATGATAAATATATAGATAAAGAAACTTACCGAATCTTCCTCCATAAACTGGTTTGTCGCAGTCATCATATTGGCTGTTCCGCCACACACAGACTTGTTGAGATTGAGAAAACACAGTTTGGTTACCACATGCCAACGGTATGGGAAACATAGCATTACATAAGTAGAATTCACTGCAGTTACTTGGGGATCGGACAAAATGTGATCCGGCTCTAACTTGTGTCTGCTGACACAGAGTCATGATACTCTGACTGTAGACTGTTGACACTGCGATCAAGAGAATGGCGGCCACAAAACGGAACTCCATTGTTGTAATTTTATCAATTATAGAATCGAACGAGAGTTAAGACGAATGGCTTGCAAAAACGCTATCACAACAGACTAGTAACCTCTGTAAATGTGTCTCAGATCCCTAACAGTGAGCTTCTTATATAGGCCTTAAATAGGGTTAGGGTGAGGTTTTGAATAAGAATTAGGTAGTAATTCAGGTTCTTTTTTTAAAATTGATCTAATATTTGGTCTTACTTCTTCAAGCTAACAAGCCTCCGCCCAACGACCGTATTAGATAACTAGTTTATCTGTGTTGTCATTGTTATAGTTGTTGACGTTGTTGTTGTTCTCCTCCCCCTTCTGCTCCGCTTTCTCCCCACCTGCAGATTAGTTATCAGTTATGTCAATGGTGATGAAGGAGATGGCCTTAGCGTTTTATTGATAGTTATTATTCTCTTACAACTGACACTACATACATACATATATGCATATGTATATAAATATATATATATATATGTGTGTGTGTGTGTGTGTGTGTGTAAATATATATATATATATTATATATATAAATATATATATATATATATATATATATATATATATATATATATATATATATATATGTGTGTGTGTGTGTGTGTGTGTGTGTGTGTGTGTGTGAGTGTGTGTATGTATATATATATATATATATATAATTTTATAAATATAAGTGTATTTAAATATACATATATATATTACTATATATATATATATGCCTGTAAGTATTTATATACATATCTGCTTTTATATATGCATGTAAATATTTATATATATGTATATATATAAATATATGTATATAAATAAATAAAGCTATGTAAATATATACACATATACATAGATATGTATATACACACATGCACACACACACACGCACACACACACACACATATATATATATATATATATATATATACATACACACACACGCACGTATAAAATAGACTTTAATTGAAGTACAATTTCACCGAAATTAAACATATCTAAGGTAATAAATGTGAATGTCAGTGTGTCACGCTTTTTCAGCTTTAATAAATCTTTTCTACTGCAAGTACATGGACTCATATTTATCGGAAAGGGATTAAGTTTATTCCATCAACCCCAGTGCGTAACTGGTAATTTAATCGACCCCTAAAGGATGAACGGCAAAGATGACCTCGGTGGATTTCGAACGCAAAACCTAACGGCAGCCCGCTGGCTAAGCGAGCGGGCCAACAGCAGAAAGAGTGGGAGAAAGAGTGGTGAAAGAGTACAGCAAGGACCATCGCCCTCTTCCGGAGCCTCGTGGAGTCCGCTGCCCTAACCACTAGGCCATTGCGCCTCCACTCACACACACACACACACACACACACACACACACACACACACACACATATATATATATATATATATATATATAAATATATATATATATATATATATATATATATATATATTTATACATATTTCGTTCCAACAACCGGTTAAACAACCATGCACAAGAAACCCACACCACTCGCAATGATTACCAACGAAGGCCTCCTAGAACACCACACCCGAATATGGGATATCGGGACGCTCTTGTCAATACTGTTCCAAGAACACACACCATAAATCACAACAGGAGACCCAACATCAACAAAGAACAACTATATAATAGCTACCGTCCCAACCACCGCATTCATTTTTTAGACCCAATACGCAAACACAGAGACAGAAGATAGCACCAAACAAGCAGGAGGAACCAAAAGTGATAAAAATTATCAATCTAAGTCACAAGGAACTAACAGCAAACCAAATAAACATACTTTCCAAAGGACTCAAGTTTACACCCACCCCACAACACCCCAACTACAATGAAATGAAAGAAGACATCGCAGAATTCTGCAGAAAATTAAGACTTACTGAAGAGCTATACGACAAATACAACGAGGACGAATCGTTAGTCAGAAATAGGAGTAACTACACCCCCTCTAAAGGTAAGAACAAAACACTTGATGATTTCTGTGACTACATATCAAATTACCCATATCAACATATGCACAAACAAAAACACAAATCAAATTTCAGCAAAAAAGAATGGGCTGAGTTGAACAAATTAAAACAAGATGAAACAATAACAATCAAAGAGGCCGATAAAGGGAGTGCTGTTGTCTTAATGGATACGACATTTTACATAACTTTGGTACTATCTATGCTGGAAGACACAACATACTATGAAAAGGCACAAAACTACAGTCAACAAAAAATAATGAGGGAACTAAAATCCATGTTAAACCCATACAAAGAAGGGCTCACCGACAAAGAATATGATTATATGACCAATTTCACAAGTAAAACCAGCCAATTCTACGGTATACCTAAGATACACAAAAGTGAGAAAATAAGTAACGCATGCAAGATAGCTACAGACAAAATAATTAAAGTCCCTAATCCTAATGACCCCAAATTGAGACCCATAATAGCAGGTCCCGCATGCGAAACCCACCGCCTCAGTAACTTTTTAGACACCCTGTTAAAACCACTCCTCAAACATGTCAAAAGCTATATAAGGGACGACTTGGATATGCTCAATCACCTACCGAATACTATAAACAAAAACACCATACTGGTATCCTTCGATGTAGTCAACCTCTAATCCAATATCCCCCACAACCTAGGACTAGAGGCAATCCAATTCTGGCTAGAGAATCACGCCAACGAACTCCCACATCGGATCAAAAAAGAATTCGTGTTTGAAGGGGTTAAATTCATCCTGGAAAATAACTTCTTCGCCTTCAAAGACAACTTCTACCGGCAAAAATAGGGGACTGCGATGGGTACACGAATAGCCCCCTTCTTTGCCAACCTAGTCATAGGATATCTAGAGATCAGTCTGTATCGTAATGTTCTAGAAATATATGGCAGCCCTTTCTCCATCTACATAGAAAACAACTGGAAGAGATATCTAGATGACTGT